>NW_020867391.1:0-30584 GCF_003369695.1 Bos indicus x Bos taurus | reverse complement strand
ATGACACATTGTACCATCCCTTTAGAAAAGATGTCAGGGAGGAGTGTTCTGTGATTTTGACTACCAAACCAGTTGTTACTCTGGTTAGGTGAAACTGTACTGTCAGATGACTTATCAGGAGAAAGTGGCAAGCAGCCTGTTGCTTTCAGAAAACTCAAAAACTTGACAAAACAAAAAACTGTTGTTAGAATGAGGAGATAAACGAATCAGTGTGTTTTTCTGGCAGGTTTGATGGTGGAACTATCCAGCTTTTGCTACGGGAAAAAACTTCCTTTGCTATCAGGCCCCAATGCCCAGGCTCACAAAAACATGTTTCTCTGCATTTTCAGAGTTGTAAAGACACACCTATGAAACACTGTATTGTTCCATGATAAAAGGGGTCAGGGGACAGTGTTCTCTGAGACTTGACTCCCATACCTGTTGTTACCTTGATTAAGTGAACCAGCACTGTCAAATGACTTCCCAGCAAGAAGTGTCAAGCAGCCTGTTTCTTTTAGAAAGTTCAAAGATTTGACCAAAGCTGCTGTTGTAAATAAGAGAAAAATGAACCAGTGGGGTTTTCTGGCAGGTTTGCATTTTGTTCTGTTACTCAGTCATATCTGACACTTGTGACCCCATGGACTGCAGCATGCCAGGTTTCCCTGTCCTTCACTATCTCCTGTAGCTTGCTCAAACTCATGTCCATTGAGTCAGTGATGCCGTCCAACCATCTCATCCTCTGTCATCCCCTTCTCTTCCTGTCTTTAATCTTCCCACCATCCGGGTCTTTTCTAATATATCAGGTGGCCAACATAATGGAGCTTTAGATTCAGTATCAGTCCTTCCAATGAATATTCAGGATTGATTTATTTAGGATTGACCAGTTGGATCTCCTTGCAGTCCAAGGACTCTCAAGACTCTTCTCAACACCACAATTCAAAAGCATTAATTCTTCAGCACTCAGCCTTCTTATGGTCCAACTCTCACATCCATTCATGATTATTTGAAAAACCACAGCTTTGACTAGAAGGATCTTTGTAGGCAAAGTAATGTCTCTGCCTTTTAATATGCTGTTTAGGTTGATCATAGCTTTTCTTCCGGGAACAAAGTGGACTAATTAATTATCATGGACTTGCATGCACATTCATGCGCAGCCACCATCTGCAGTTATTTTGGAGCCCAAGAAAATAAAGTCTGTCACTGTGTCCATTGTTTCCCCATCTATTTGCCATGAAGTGATGGGACCAGATGCCATGATCTTAGTTTTCTGAATGTTGAGCTTTAAGCCCACTTTTTCACTCTCCTCTTTCACTTTCATCAAGAAGCACTTTAGTTCTTCTTTACTTTCTGCCATAAGGGTGGTGTCATCTGCATATCTGAGGTTACTGATATTTCTCCCAGCAGTCTTGATTCCAGTTTGTGCTTCATCCAGCCCAGCATTTCTCATGATGTACTCTGCATATAAGTTAAATAAGCAATGTGGCAATATACAGCTGCCACATGCTCCTTTCCCAATTTGTAACCAGTCTGTTGTTCCATGACTGGTTCTAGCTGTTGCTTCTTGACATGCATACAGGTTTCTCAAGAAGCAGGTAAGTGGTCTGTTAGTCCCAACTCTTTAAGAATTTTCCACAGTTTGTTGTGATCCACACACTCAAAGGCTTTGGTGTAGTCCATACAGTATAAGTAGATGTTTTTCTAGAACTCTCTTGCTTTTTTGATGATCCAACAGATTTGGCAATTTGATCTCTGGTTCCTCTGCCTTTTCTAAATATAGAATGAACATCTGGAAGTTCTCAGTTCATATACTGTTGAAGCCTGGCTTGGAGAACTTTCAGCATTACTTTTCTAGCATGTAAAATCAGTGCAATTGTGCAATAGTGTGAATAGTCTTTGGCATGGCCTTTCTTTGGGATTGGAATGAAAACTGACCTTTTCCAGTCATGTGGCCACTGGTGAGTTTTCCAAATTTGTTGCCATATTGAAGGTAGGTTTGAGGTTGAAAATATCCATCTTCCAAAGGTGGAAAATACAGCTTTTACCATAAAGGCACAATTCCCAGGTTCACAAAAGAATGTTTCCCTGCATTTCGAGAGCTTTGTAAAGACACACCTAGGAAACACTGTACCATACCATGAGAAAAGTGGTCAGGGAAGACTGTTCTGTGAGTGCTGAGTGTCATACCTGTTTTTACCCTGATTAGGTAAAACTGTAGTGTCAGATGATTTCTTAGGAAGAAGTGGCAAGCTGACTTTTTTTTTCCAGAAAACTCAAATTCGATCCAAAGCGTTTTTAAATAAGGAGAAAATGAACAGTGGTGTTTTCTCTAAAGCTTTGAGGCTGCAATTATCTAACTAGTCCAAGGTGGAAAATATAGCTTTTATCACATGGGGTCCAATTCCCAGGTTCACAAAAGCATGTTTCCAACTGTTTTCAGAGTTATATAAAGACACATCTAGAACACACTGTATCATTCCATGAGAAAGAATGCATTAAAAAATACAAACTACCAGGAGAGAATTCTTGTGAGTGTGACTGCCATACCTGTTGTGTTACTCTGATTACATGAAACTGTACAGCCAGATAACTTCCCAGCAAGAGTGTGGAAGCAGCCTGTTGCTCTCAGAAACAAAATCACAACCAAAGCTGTTGTTTTAATGAAATGAAAAAATGAAATAGTGTGTTTTCTGGCAAGTTTAAAGTTGCACCTATCCAGCTTTCACTGGAGGGAAAATACTTTTGCCATCAAGCCCCAATTCCCAGGTTCACAAAGTAATTTCCCTGCAGTTTCAGAGCTATGTGAAGACACTCTAGGACACATTGTAGCTATTCTATAAGAAATGATGCTAGGTGAGTGCCTTCTGTGAGTGTTGAACACCATACCAATTGCTATCTGATTAGGTGAAACTCTTTCAGATGACTTCCTAACAAGAAGTGGCAGCACTCTGTTGCTTTCCGAAAACTCCAAAACTAGAGCAAAGCACTTGTTAAATGAAGAGAGAAATGAACAGTGTGTTTTTCTGGCACTTTTGAGGCTGAAGATATCCAGCTTTCACAGTGGAAAAATACTTCTTTTTCCATCAGGCTCCAATTACCAGGTTCACAAAAAGATTTTTCCCTTTAGTTTCAGAGCTGTGTATACACTCCCTAGGCACAATGTAGCATTCCAAAAGAAAAGAGGTCAGGGAGAGTGTTCTGTGGGTGTTGACTGCCAAACCTTTTGTTTCTTTTATTATGTGAAAGTCTATTGTCAAATGACTTCCCAGCAAGAAGTCTGAAGCATCCTTTTTATTTCAGAAAATTCAAAATCACGACCAAAGCTTTTTTTGTAGTGAAGAGAAAGATGAACCAGTGTGTTTATCTGGCAAGTTTAAGGCTGAAACTATCCAGCTTTCACTGGGGGAAAATACTTTTTTTTTTTTTTTTTTTTTGCCATCAGATCCCAATTCCCAGGTTCACAAAAACATTTTTCACAGCTGTTTTAGAGCTGTGTAAAGATACACCTGGGGCACACTGTACAATTTTATGAGAAAAGAAATCAGGGGAGAGTGTTCTGTGAGTTTTGACTGCCATACCTGTTGGTACCCTGATTAGGTGAAAATATACTATCAGATACTATGTAAGAAGTGGCAGGAAACCTGCTAGGTCCAGAAAACTCAAAAACTTGACCAAAACTGTTGTAATTAAGATAAAATAAACCAGTGTGTTTTTTCTGACAGGTTTGAGGCTTCAATTATCCAGCTTTCCCAGGTGGAAAATGTTGCTTTTGCTGCAAGGGCCCAATTCCCATGTTCACAAGGTATGTTTACTGGCTGTTTCAGAGTTGTGTAAAGACATACCTAGGACACAAGGGACCATTCTATGACAAAGATATCAGCGGAGAGTGTTCCTTAAGTGTTGAATGCCATACTCATTTATTCCCTGATTTGGTGAACAGTGTTGTCAGGTGACTTCCCAGCAAGAAATGGCAAGCAGTCTGTTGCTTTCAGAAAACTCAAATCCTGACCAAGCTGTTGTTGTAATGAAGAGAAAAATGCACCAGTGGGTTTTCTGGCAAGTTCTAAGGTTGCAATTTTCCACCTTCTGCTGGTAGAAATATTGGTTTTAGCAAAAAGCCCAATTCCCAGGTTCACAAAAGCATTTTACTGGTTATTTCAAAGTTGTGTAAAGACACACATAGGAAACATTGTACCATTCCTTAAGAAAAGATGTCAGTAGAGAGTGTTCGTGAGCACTGACTGCCATATCTCTCGTTCCCCTGATTACCCAAAATCGTGCTATCAGATGACTTCCCAGCAAGAAGTCAGAAGCATCCATTTCGTTTCAGAAAACTCAAAATCATGACCAAAGCTCTTGTTATAATGAAAAGAAAAATTACCAGTGTATTTTTCTGAAAAGTCATAGCAGCAACTATCCAATTTTCACTGGTGAAAAATATTTCTTTTGCCATCAGTCTCCAATTCCCAGGTTCACGAAAACATTTTCCTGCAGTTTCAGAGCTATGTAGACACTTTAAGCCTTCTCTTACTCCTTTCCCAATTTTGAACCTGTCTGTTGTTCCATGAAAAGTTGAAACTGTTGCTTTTTGACCTGCATACAGATTTATCAGAAGACAGGTGATATGGTCTGGTACTCGCATCTCTTTAAGAATTTCCACAGTTTGTTGTGATCCACACAGTCAGAGGCTTTAGAGTTAGTCGAGGAAGCAGAAGTAGACATTTTCCTGGAATTTCTATGCTTTTTCTATGATCCAATGGACATTGGCAATTGATCTTTTGTTACTCTTCCTTTTCTAAATCCAACTTATCCATGTGGAAGTTCTTGGTTCACATCCTGCTGAAGCTTAGCTTGAAGGATTTTGAGCATAACCTTGCAAAATGAGACAATTATACGGTAGTTTGAACATTCTTGTCATTGCCCTTTTGGGGTATTGAAATGAAAGTTGATCTTTTCCAGTCCTGCGGTCACTTCTGAGTTTTCCAAATTTGTTGACATATTGAATGCTGCACTTTAATAGCATCGTCTTTTAGGATTTTAAATAGCTCAGCTGGAATTCCATCACCTCCACTGTTTGTGCGTAGTAATGCTTCCTAAGGTACCCTTGAATTCACACTCCAGGATGTCTGGTTCTAGGTAAGCGACGCGTACCAATTTACATTCCTACCAATGGTGTAGGAGGGTTCCCTTCTCTCCACACTCTCTACAGCATTTATTGTTTGTGGATTTTCTGATGGTAGCCATTCTGGCTGCTGTGAGGTGATATCTCATTGTAGTTTTGATGTGCATTTATCCAATAATTCATGAAGTTGAACATCTTTTCATATGCCTGTAGGTGATCTGTATATCTTCTTTGGAGAAATATTTATCTAGGTCCTCTGCCAATTTTGATTTGGTTGTTGTTTTAATGCAGTTAGGCATCATGAGCTGTTTGTAACTTTATCCCTTGTTGGTCACATCATTTGCAAATATTTTTTTGCCAATCTCTGGGTTATATTTGCATTTATTGTTTCCTTTGTTGTGCAGAAGCTTTTTGGGTTTAAGTATGCCCTATTTGTTTATTTTTGGTTTTGTTTTCATCATTCTGAGAGATGGACAGAAAAAGATATTGCTACAATTTATGTCAGAGAGTGTTCTGCTAATGTTTTTCTCTAGGAGTTTTATAGTGTTTGGTCTCACAGTCATGTCTTTAATGCATTTTGAGATTATTTTGTGTGTAGAGTTAAAGAACTATCTGATTTCATTTTTCTACATGTAGCTGTTCAGTTTTTCTAGCACCATTTGTTAAAGAGACTGTCTTCAACATCTTGTAGTCTTGCATCCTTTGTCATAAATTAATTAGCCATGGGTGAATAGGTTCATTTTGGGGGTTTTTATCCTGTTACATTAATCTATATTTCTATTTTTGTGCCAGTCCCATACTGTTTTTCTGACTGTAGCTTTGTAGTATAGTTTGAAGACAGAGAGTCTGATTCCTCCAGCTCCATTTTTCTTACTCAAGATTACTTTGGCTATAAGGGGGTTTTTTATGTCTCCTTTTTAAAAAAATGAGATTTTTTTTTAGTTCTAGTTCTAAGAAAAATGCCATTGGTAATTTGATAGGGATTGCATTGAATCTGTAGATTGCCTTGGGTAGTTAGTGGCTTTGACAATATTGATTCTTCCAATCCACGAACATGGTATATCTTTCCATTAGTTTGTGTCTTCTTCAATTTCTTTCATCAACATCATGGTTTTTGGAGTACAGGTTTGTCTCCTTAGGTAGGTTTTTTACTAGACTTTTTTTTCTTTTTGATACAAAAACAAATGGAATTGTTTCTTGAATTTCTCTTTCTGATCTTTTGTTGTTAGTGTGTAGAAATGAAACAGATATCTGTGTATTCTGTTTGTAGCATGCAACTTTACCAAATCCATTGATAAACTCTAATAATTCTCTGGTAGCATCTTTAGAATTTTCTGTGTATACTATCATGTCATCTGCAAACAGAATGCTGCACTATAGTTTGTTGATTGCTCTTCCATTTCTGCATCCCCTCTCTTCCCTGATTAGCAAGTGGTTGAACCTGCCATTTGGAACTCAGGGAAGGTCCTGGAGGCTGAATAAACCCTATTTCCCACAAATGAAAAATGGGGGACACAGAAAGGATTTGTGCCTGGGAACCCCACAGAGTCCTTCTTGATTTCAGTCCCTACTTTTCTTTGATACTCTTCAATCTTGAGAAGAACAGGTGTTTGACAAGAAAGGTAATAATCATTTTGGATAGAGACAATGATCATAAACTCAGCAGAGGAGCCTGATTTTAAAAGAACTAGGTTTCAAGCTAAGAGGAATATATGCTGGACATCTTGTTTCATGCTTTCTTTTTTGAAAACAATTTATTTATTTCTAATTGAAGGATAATTGCTTCACAATATTGTGTTGGTTTCTGTCATAAATCAGCATGAATGAGCCATAGGTAAACATATGTCGCCTCCCTCCCACCTCCTACCCCATCCTACCCCTCTAGGTTGTCACAGAGCACTGATTTGAGTTCCCTGAGTCATCAGCAAATTTCCACCGGCTTTCTATTTTACATATGGTAACCAGAGATCAAATTGCCAACATCCGCTGGATCATCAAAAAAGCAAGAGAGTTCAAGAAAAACATCTATTTCTGCTTTATTAACTATGCCAAAGCCTTTGACTGTGTGGATCACAATCAACTGTGGAAAATTCTGAAAGAGATGGGAATACCAGACCACCTGACCTGCCTCTTGAGAAATCTGTAGCAGGTCAGGAAGCAACAGTTAGAACTGGACATGGAACAACAGACTGGTTCCAAATAGAAAAAGGAGTTCGTCAAGGCTGTATATTGTCACCCTGCTTATTTAACTTATATGCAGAGTACATCATGAGAAATGCTGGGCTGGATGAAGCACAAGCTGGAATCAAGATTGCCGGGGAAAATATCAATAACCTCAGACATGCAGATGACACAACCCTTATGGCAGAAAGTGAAGAAGAACTAAAGTGCTTCTTAATGAAAGTGAAAGAGGAGAGTGAAAAAGTGGGCTTAAAGCTCAACATCCAGAAAATGAAGATCGTGGCATCCGGTCCCATCACTTCATGGCAAATAGATAGGGAAACAGTGGAAACAGTGGCAGACATTTTTTGGGGGAGTGGGGGGCGGGGCTCCAAAATCACTGTAGATGGTGACTGCAGCCATGAAATTAAAAGATGCTTACTCCTTGGAAGGAAAGTTATGACCAACCTAGACAGCATATTGAATAGCAGAGACATTACTTTGCAAAACGGTCCATCTAGTCAAGGCTATGGTTTTTCCAGTAGTCATGTATGGATGTGAGTGTTGGACTATAAAGAAAGCTGAGCGCCAAAGAATTGATGCTTTTCAACTGTGGTATTGGAGAAGACTCGAGAGTCCCTTGGACTGCAAGGAGATCCAACCAGTCCATCCTAAAGGATACCAGTCCTGCGTACTCATTGGAAGGACTGATGTTGAAGCTGAAACTTCAATACTTTGGCCACCTGATGCGAAGAGCTGACTTATTTGTAAAGACCCTGATGCTGGGAAAGATTGAGGGTAGGAGGAGAAGGGGACGACAGAGGATGAGATGGTTGGATGGCATCACCGACTCAATGGACGAGTTTTGGTAAACTCTGGGAGTTGGTGATGGACTGGGAGGCCTGGCATGCTGCAGTCCATGGGGTCGCAAAGAGTTGGACACAACTGAGCGACTGAACTGAACTGAACTGAACTGAATTTATATGTTTCTATGCTACTCTCTCCGTTCGTCCAACCCTTTCCTTTCCTTTTGTGTCCACAAGTCTGTTCTCTATGTCTGTGTCTCCATTTCTGCTCTGCATATAGGTTCATCAGTACCATCTTTCTAGATTCCATAGTTACAATGCATTTGTGTGCATGCCTGCTTAGTCATTCAGTCATGTCTGACTCTGGACTATAGCCCACCAGTCTCTGTCCACAGGATTTTTTTCAGGCAGGAATCCTGTAGTGGGTTGCCATTTCCTCGTCCAGGGGATTTTCCTGATCCAGGGATTGAACCCATGTTTCCTGTGTCTCCTGCATTGTAAATGGATTCTTTACCTGCTGAGACGTCAGGGAAGCCTAGGAATTTAGGCTGCATTAATATATGATATTTGTTTTCCTCTTTCTGATTTACTTCACTCTTTATAATAGGCTCAAGGTTCATCCACATCATTAGAACTGAGTCAAATATGCTCCTTTTTATGGTTGAGTGATATATTACCATAGCTTCTTTATCTGTTCATCTGCCAATGGACATGTAGGTTGTTTCCATGTCCTAGCTATTGTAACTAGCAATGCTGCAATTAATATTGGGGTACATTTATTTTTTTCAATTATGGCTTTCTCAGCATATATGCCCAGTAGTGGGATTGTTGGGTTATATAGTAGTTTTATTCTTAATTTTTTAAGGAATCCCCATACTGTTTTCCATAATGGTTGTGTCAGTTAACATTCCCACCAACAGTACAAGAGAATTCCCTTTTATCCACATCCTCCACTCTCCAGCATTTATTGTTGGTAGATTTTTTTTTTTTTTTTTTTTTTTTGATGATGGCCATTCTGATGGTGAGAGACAGGGAAGTTTGGCATGTTACAGTTCATAGGATCATGAAGAGTCAGACACGACTTGGTGACTGAACAAAAACAACATTCTGACCAGTGTGAGATAATATCACATTGCAGTTCTGATTTGCATTTCTCTAATGAGCAATGTTGAGCATGTTTTTTATTAGCCATCTGTATTTATATCCTGTTTTAAATTTGTCTAGTGTATATTTCTTGTCTCCAGACAAGTTCATGTTTGTTCTTTTACTTATGCTCAAGTGAAGTTGTAGACTGTTAGGCCCATTTTATAAATAAAATTGTCACTTGTTAGGTCAGCAGCCGGAGAAGGCAGTGGCAACCCACTCCAGTAGTCTTGCCTGGAAAATCCCATGGACGGAGGGGCCTGGTAGGCTGCAGTCCATGGGGTCGCTAGGAGTCGGACACGACTGAGTGACTTCACTTTCACTTTTCACTATCATGCATTGGAGAAGGAAATGGAAACCCACTCCAGTGTTCTTGCCTGGAGAATCCCAGGGACGGGGAGCCTGGTGGGCTGCCATCTACGGAGTTGCACAGAGTCGGATACAACTGAAACGACTTAGCAGCAGTAGCAGCATGTCTTCTTTGGATAAATGTCTGTTTAGGTCTTCTGCCCACTTTTTGATTGGGTTGTTTGTTTTTCTGGTATTGAGTTGTATGAGCAGCTTTTATATGTTGGAGATTAATCCCTTGTCAGTTGTTTCATTTGCTATCATTTCCTCCCATTTTGAGTGTTGTCTTTTCACCTTGCTTATAGTTTTCTTTGTTGTGTAAAAGCTTTTAAGTTTCAGTTCAGTTCAGTCGCTCAGTCATGTCCAACTCTTCAGGACCCCATGGATCAGTCCCATTTGTTCATTTTTGTTATTTCCATTGCTCTAGAAGGTGGGTCATATTGGATATTGATGAGATTTATGTCATAGAGCATTCTACCTATGTTTTCCTCCAAGTTTTATAGTTCTGGTCTTACATTTAGATATTTAATCCATTTTGAGTTTATTTTTGTGTGTAGTGTTAGGTGTTCTAATTTCATTCTTTTACATGTAGTTGACCAGTTTTCCCAGTACCACTTTTTGAAGAGACTGTCTTTTCTCCATTGTATATTTTATTTTTCCTCCTTTGTCAAAAGTAAGGTGAACAGAGGTGTATGGATTTATCTTTCTATCTTGTTCTATTTGTCTATATTTCTGTTTTTGTGCCAGTACCATACTGTCTTGATGACTGTAACTGTGTAGTATAGTCTGAAGTCAGTAAAGTTGATTCCTCATATTCTGTTCTTCTTTCTCAAGGTTGCTTTGGCTATTCAAGGTCTTTTGTGTTTCCACACAAGTTATGAAATTATTTTTTCTAGTTCTGTGAAAAACACCTTTGGTTGTTAGACAAAGACAGTTGAGTCTGTAGATTGCTTTAGGTCTTATGGTCATTTTCACTATATTAATTCTTCCAATCCAAGAACAATGTATAGCTCTCCATCTGTTTGTGTCATCTTTGATTTCTTTCATCAGTGCCTTATAATTTTCTGCATACAGGTCTTCTGTCTCTTTGGGTAAATTTATTCCTAAGTGTTTTATTCTGATTATGTTGATTTGTTCTTTTCTCTTTTTTTCTTGATGAGTCTGGTTAACGGTTTATCAATTTTATCTTCTCAAAACCAGCTTTTAGTTTTATTAATCTTTACAATTGGTTCTTTCATTTATTTTTCATTTATTTCTGCTCTTAACTTTATGATTTCTTTCCTAATACTAACTTTGGGGTTTTTTGTTCTTCTTTTTCCAATTATTTTAGGTGTAGAGCTAGGTTGTCTATTCAATGTTTTCCTTGTTTCTTGAAATATGGTTGTGTTGCTTTAAACTTCCCTCTTCAAATTGTTGTTGCTGCATTTCATATGTTTTGAATCATCATGTTTTCATTGTTATTTGTTTCTGAGAATTTTTTTACTTTCCTTTTTGTTTCTTCAATAACCTATTGGCTATTTAGAAATGTATTGTTTAAATAACCCGGTGTACGAGACAGCAAAAGAGACACTGATGTATAGAACAGTCTTATGGACTCTGTGGGAGAGGAGGAGGGTGGGAAGATTTGGGAGAATGACATTGAAACATGTAGAATATCATGTAAGAAACGAGCTGCCAGTCCAGGTTTGATGCACGATACTAGATGTTTGGGGCTAGTGCACTGGGACGACCCAGAGGGATGGTATGGGGAGGGAGGAGGGAGGAGGGTTCAGGATGGGGAACACATGTATACTAATTAAATAATTTTAAAAAAAAAGAAGAAAAAAAGAAAAGAAAAGAAGTAGGAGCTATATCATAAGTTTGGAAAGTATAGAGCAAAGTTATAGAATTTAAAATTAAATCTCTTTCCCATTTGAGCTTTCATTATTTATTTTGTTTAGTTTCCTTCTTAGGGGCCAATTTCAATGTCTTCAATGTCTTACAATTTCAATGTAAGGTTAGTTTTCAATCATAAATTTGCTAAAAGCTTCAAACGTGATAGTCTTTTTTTTTGGCCACATTATTCGTTGAATAAATTTATTAAAGATTTCCAACTTTCTATATAGATGAAATCAAAACATACAGGACCCATTAAAAAAAAATCACTTTGTGAGGACAGCAGAGGTTGACTTATAAAAAAATAAAAAAATAAAAAATAAAAATAAAATTAAAATAAATAAATAAATAAATGTATTGTTTAATCTTCATGTGCTTTTGTTTTTGGAGTTTTTCACCATGTAATTTACATCTACTCTCACAGTGTTGTGGTCATAAAAGATGCTTGATATGATTTTAATTTTCTTAAATTTACTGAGGCTTGACTTATGACCCAAGATGTGATCTATCCTGGAGAATGTATCATGTGTACTTAAGAATAAAGTATATTCTTCTGCATTTGGATAGAATAGCCTGAAAATTTTAATTAGGTCTACATGGTTTAATGTGTCACTTAAAGCTTATGTTTCCTTATTAATTTTTTGTTTTGATGATCTGTCCATTTGTGTAAGTGAGCATTAAAGTCCCCTACTATTATTGTGTTACTGTCAATTTCTCCCTTTATGTCTGTTAGTATTGCCCTTTATATTGAGATGCTCCTATGTTGGGTACACAAATATTTAAAATTGTAAATTGTTGTGATTGTTCTTCTTGGATTGATCCCTTGATCATTATGTAGTATCCTTCCATATCTCTTGTAATATTCTTTACTAAGGCCTATTTTGTCTGATATAAGAATTGCTACTCCAACTTTCTTTCAGTTGCAGGAAATATCTTTTTCCATCCTCTCACTTTCAGTATGTATGTGTCTCTAGATCTGAGTTGGGTCTCTTGTAGACAGTATATATGTGGGTGTTGGTTTTGTATTCACTCAGCTAGTCTGTGTCTTTTGGTTGGAGCATCTATTCCATTTACATTTAAATTAATTATTGATATATTTGCTCCTATTGGCATTTTCTTAATTGCTTTTCATTTGTTTTTGTAAGTCTTTCCACTCTCTTGTGTTTCCTGCATATAGTAGTTCCTCTAGCATTTGTTGTAAAACTGGTTGGTGGTGCTAAATTTTCTTAACTTTTGCTTATCTGTAAAGATTTTAATTTCTCCATCAATTTTAAAGAGCTCCTTTCCAGATAGTGTCATTTTGGTTGTGGATTTTCCCCTTTCAGTACTTTAAATATATCCTGCCATTCCCTTCTGGCCTGCAGAGTGACTCCTGAAAGATTAGCTGTTAATCACATGGGGTTTCCCTGTATATTACTTGTTGTTTTTAGTATTCTTTCTTTGTCTTTAATCTTTGTTAGTTTTATCAGTATGTGTCTCAGCATGTTTTTCCTTGGGTTTATCCTTAATGGGACTCTTTGCCCTTCTTGAACTTGACTGACTATGTCTTTTCCCATGTTAGGAGAGTTTTGGACTGTAACCAATTCAAACTTTCTCAGACCATGTTTGGTTTTTTTGTTTTTTTTTCTCTTCTTCTTTTGGGACCCTTATAATTTGAATGTTGGTGCATTTAATATTGTCCTAGAGGTCTCTTAGACTATCCTCAATTCTTTTCATACTTTTTTCCTTTATTCCACTCTTCAGTAGTTATTTCAACAATTCTCTTCCAGCTCACTTATCTATTCTTCTGCCTCAGTTATTCTGCTACAGATTCCTTCTAGAGAATTTTTAATTTCAATAATTTTATTGTTCATCTCTGTTTATTTATTCTTTATTTATTCTAGGTTCTTGTTAAATGTGTTCATTGATTCTTCCATTTTATCTATTCTGCTTTTGAGGTTTGGGGTCATCTTTACTCTCATTACTCTCAGTTCTTCTTCAGAGGATTTACCTATTTCCTCTTCATTTATTTGGTTTTGTGTATTTTTATCTTATTCCTTCACTTGCACATTATTTTTTGTCTTTCCATTTTTTCTAAGGCTTTAGTATCTTTCTTCCTTTTGGTTTCTGCCCTTGGTGGGTTAGGTTGGTCCAAAGGTTTTTGTAGGCCTCATGTTGGGAATGTCTTGAATCTGTGTTCTAGTAAGAGGAGGTGAGTTCTTTTCTTCTAATGAGCAGGGCTGTGTGAGATGGTATGTTTTGGGATGTCTGTAGGAAGCCTGCTTGCTGATGATTGGGTTTGTATTTTTGCCTTGCTTGTTATTTGGGTGAGGTGTCCTACACTGGGTGCTACTAATAATTGGGTGATGGCAGGTCTTGTATACAGGTGAAGGCCTTTGTGGGAGTTTTCACTAATTAATACTCCCTGGGGTCATTAATTCTCTGGCAATCTAGTGTCCTGGAGCCAACACTCCCAATCAAAGGCTCAGGCCCAAACTCCAGCTGCGGAGCTGAGATTCCACAAGCCATTTGTTGTGGCATTAAAGGGGAGTAAAACAAACAAAAACAACAAAAAAAGCAAAACTAGAAAAGTCATATGGTATACAAAATCAGAAAAACAATAACAAAAACAAAGGAACATGCACAGAGAGAGAGAGAGAGAGAGAGAGAACCAAAGCAGTCCAAAGAAAAGAAAGCATAAGAGAGTGATCTGGTGAGCAAAGGAAACCAAAAATGATATCTATCGATTAAAAACAAAACTAACTGAAACACAAAACAGAAAATAAGACCAAAGCAGAGTGCCAACTGGAGAATAAAGTGAAGAAGACAAAACCAACTAACAAACATGGTGATATTTAAAAAAGAATAAAAGGGAAAAAAATAAAGTTAAGTAGAAGTATATAAAAATATTTATATATTAAACAATAACTACAGCAGGAAAAGAAGAAAGACAACCAAAAATAACAAAAATAAAATAAAATAAAAAATAAATAACCTATAGAACTGCAAAAAGTCAAAGTAGGGTAGAACAAGATGGTAGAGGAGTAGGCAGCCATGGAGTACATCATTCTTCATGGGTACATCAGGAATACAACTTCAGACACAGAAGTGCATGCAGAACACCAGCTGAGAACAGACAGGAGTACTTGACCAGTGGAAAAGAATATATAGAACCATGAAAAACTCAGTAGGACAAAGGAACTAGGGGTAAAACAGGAGTGTTAGTAGGACTGAAAGTGCCCTCTGCAGGTGGGGGAACTGAAGCAGGGGTCTGACCCCACAGTGGGGCAATTATCTGAGTCAGAGGAGAAACATTTAAGGCTAAGAGTGAAACAGCTGATCTGTGGCAGTAAATAGAATGAGAATCAGACTGTCCTTGCTGCAGCCATACATATGCCAGGCAGGAACATGGGTGTCCTGGAAGGGGCAGTGGCCAGGAGCTGGAATTTAGGGATTGTGGAGCAATCCCAGGGTGAGGGCTGCTGCTGACAGTGGAGAGATGGATCGAGGGGATGTGAGGGAGGAAACTGTGGTGGGAAATGCCTGTGGAGGAAAGCCAGGCAGCCATGGAAGCAAAGAAATACTGCTGAGTCATGTGTAGGGGGTGGAGCCATCACCATAGCCTCTCTCTCTCCACTCGACAGCATGGGCAACTGAACAATAGCCCATCGGGCATCAGTTCAGCGCCAGACACACTGAACTACAGAGTAGGACCCAATCAGGGGGCTCTTCTATGAGATTGATGTGCAGAACAACACAGAAGGACCACAGGCAAGGGATCCCTCTAAGTGCCTGAATGGGTGGAGCTACAGAGAAAGACTGGCCAAAGAGGCCTTCTGATTGCCAGCTACAAGAGGCTCAAAAAAAGACTCTGATAGGGCCATAACTACTGCTGTGGAGGCAGTCCTAGTCCCTGCACACTTGGTACCACCAGGGTCCCCACAAGCCAAGCAGCTTCACCACCTCCACACCTGGCACTCACAGGGACAAACCCAAGCCCTCCAGGGCAGCCTTAGGAGCTAAACCCCCGTGGACAACCCACCTACAGAGGGGGAAATAAAACCACAATTGAAACCCAGGGGCAGTGTGGCTGAGGAAGAAGACCCAAAACCTTCCCACCAGCTGTACAAGTTGCACATTAAATCCACATGATCAACTAGGCAGACTCTCATCTATGGAATACATAAAAGGACATTCAGAGTTCCCACAAAAGAAAATGCACTAACTCTGATAGCTGTGGACATTGGAGGCAAGAACACACAGGAGTAGGACCAGATTAGATTCAGAGCTGCCCCGCAGAAGGTCCAGATATCAACACAGTGTTGGAGGGCCTCCTGGGGAGGTAAGGTGGGCTGATTCCCAGCACGGGAAAGGACTCTGACAGCAGTGACTCAAGAAAAATATTCATTATTCTTATTTTCTGACTTATTCTGTAGATTCTTCTGGATTTTTTTTTCCTGTTATGTCACCCTCTGTTGTAGTTGTTGATTTTGTTGGCACTAAGAAATCCAATTAAGCTTTTGAGCTTTTTTTTTTCTCTCAGCCACACTTTTTATTGTTGTCATTAAACCTCTGTCTGTACATTGGGCTTTTACAGTTCTGTGAAGTTTTCCTCTTTTTTTCTTTTCTGTTTTGTTTTTATTTTAATTTTTTAAACCAGTGTCTTAATTTATTATTTTTATACATTTATTTCTTTGTTTGCTTTTCCTACTATTCTTTTCTCCTTCCAGTTAATCTTTAATGTATATCAATTCAGTTCAGTTGCTCAGTTGTGTCCAACTCATGTCCATTGAATCGGTGATGCCATCCAACCATCTCATCTTCTGTCGTCCCCTTCTCCTCCTGCCTTCAATCTTTCCCAGCATCAGGGTTTTTTCAAATGAATCAGCTCTTCGCATCAGGTGGCCAAAATATTGGAGTTTCAGCTTCAACATCAGTCCTTCCAATGAACACCAGGACTGATCTCCTTTAGGATGGACTGGTTGGACCTCCTTGCTACATCTATTTATCTTTCCATATCTATTCTTTCTTTCTTTTCTTTCTCTCCTTTCCTCTCAACGTATTTGTTAGTTTATTTTCATTGCTTTATTCCCCAATCAGCACCTTGCTTTAGTTTTGTTTTCCAGTTTGTGCTTTAATTAGTTTTGTTCTGGTAGATAGAATTTTTGTTTCCTTTGTTTGCCAGGTCAATCTATTGTACTTAATTTTTGTTGGACTGTTTTGATTTGCTTATGGGTGTATATGTATATGTGTATATTTAGTCACACTTGCTATTGTTCTTACAAATCTCTGCCTCTACATTGGGCTTTTACAGTTCTGTGGAGTTTTCCTTTTTTTCCCCTTTTTTCTTTCTTCTTCCATTTTTTTCTCTTTTCTCTTTTTTATGATTCTAATTTTTAATTTTTTTAAACCTATTGTATTTTTTCTACATTTATTCCTTCATTTGTATTTCCTACTATTCTTTTCTCCTTGCAGTTAATCTTTAATGTATATAAATCTTCTTCATCTACCTCTATTTAACTTTGCATATATATTCTTTCTTTCTTTCCTTTCCTCTCAATATATTTATTAGTTTTGTTTTCATTGCTTTATTCCCCATTTGGCACCTTGCTTTAGCTTTGTTTTCCAGTTTGTGCTTAAGTTAGTTTTGTTCTTAACTGGTAAAAATAATTTTTTATTTCCTTTGTTCACCAGGACTGTTTTCACTTTGCTCATGGGTGTATTTGTATATGTGTATATTCCATTATTTTAATTATCATTTGCCTGATTTTGTAACTGCCATTGGTCTGGGGTTCATCTTTGGTTTCTCATTTTTGGATATTTGTTTTACTCTCCCTTAATGCCATAACAAACCACTTGTGGAAAATTCGTTCCTGACCAGAGATCAAACCCTGAGCCTTTGGAGTGGGAGCACTGACTCCAAGACCCTAGACTACCAGAGAACTAACCCTAGGGAGTAGTTCTCAAATAGTGAGAACTCACACAAAGGAAACCACTTGAACACAAGACCCAGCATCACCCAACCACCTGTAGCACCCCATACAGGACACCTCATCTAAACAACAAACAAAATAAAAAATACAAACCCAATCATCAGCAGACAGGAGTACCACCTCACTCAGCCTTGCCTATCAAAGGAAAAACAAACAAAAACTCAGCACAAATCTCACCCTTTATAAAGCTCACAAAAACCACTAAACCAACAGCAGGAAGGCAGAAACCAAAAGGAAGAAAGAATTCAACCTTCTTCAAGGAAAGAATTCAACTTTACTTAAATCCTGGGGAAAGGAGACCTCATACACAATAATTTTTTAAAAAAAATTAAAAGGCAGAGAAATACTGCACAAATGAAGGAGCAAACTAGAAACACAGAAGTCCAAATAAATGAAGAGAAAATAGGAAAAATACCTGATATAGAATTCAGAATGATAGTAAAGATGATCAAAAACCTTGAAAACAAAGTGGAGAAAATGCAAGAATCAATTAACAAAGACCTAGAAGAATTAAAGAATAAGCATACAGAGACAAACAACACAACTACTGAAATGAAAGATACTCTAGAAGGAATCAATAGTGGAATATCTGAAGCAGAAGAATAAATCAGTGAGCTGGAAGATAAAATGGTGGAAATAACTTCTGAAGAGCAGCATAAAGTAAAAAGAATGAAAAGAGCTGAGGACAGTCTCAGAGACCTCTGGGACCATATCAAATGCAGCAACATTTGAATTATAGGGGTCCCAGAAGAAGAGAGAAAGAAAGGGTATGAGAAAATTTTTGAAGAGATTATAGTTGAAAACTTCCCCAGCATGGAAAAGGAACTAGCCAATCAATTCCATTAGGCACAAAGAGTCCCATACAGGATAAACCCAAGGAGAAACATGCCAAGACACATACTAATCAAACTAACAAAGACTAAACACAAAGAAAGAATATTAAAAGCAGCAAGGGAGAAGCAACAAGTAACATACAAGGGAAACCGCATAAACTTAACAGCTGATCTTTCAGCAGAAACTCTAAAGGCCAGAAAGGAATGGCATATTTAAAGTACTGAGAGGTGAAAATCTGCAACCAAGATTACTGTACCCAGCAAGCATTTCATTCAAAACTGATAGAGAAATCAAAAGCTTTTCAGACAAGCAAAAGTTAAGAGAATTCAGTACCTCCAAATCAGCTTTTCAACAAATGTTAAACATACTTGTATAGTCAAGAAATACAACAGAAGAAAAAAGATCTACAAAATCAACCCCAAACAATCAAGAAAATGACAATAAGAACATATATATATATATATATATATATATAAAATTACTTTAAATGTAAGTGGATTAAATGCTCCAACAAAAAGACACAGACTGGCTGAATGGATACAACAATAAGACCCATATATATGCTGTCTACAACAAATCTACATCAGGCCTAAAGACATATATAGACTGATAGTGAGAGGATGGAAAAATATATTCCATGCAAATGGGAAGCAAAAGAAAGCTGGAGTAGCAATCCTCATATAAGACAAAATAGACCTTAAAATAAAGAAGATTACAGGAGATAAGGAAGGACACCATCTAATGATCAAGGAACCAATGCAAGAGGAAGACACAACAATTGTAAATATCTATGCAGCCAACATAGGAGCACCTCAATACATAAGACAAACACTAACAGACATAAAAGGAGAAAGTGACAGTAACACAATAATAGTAGGAGATTTTAACACCCCACTGACACCAATGGACAGATCATAAAAACAGAAAATTAATAAGGAAACACAAGTTTTAAATGATACATCAGATGAAATGGGTCTGCTTGATATCTTCAGGACATTCCATCTAAATGCAGAAGAATACACCTTCTTCTCAAGTACACATGGAACATTCTCCAGGAGAGACCACATCTTGGGTCACAAATCAAACTTCAGTAAACTTAAGAAAATTGAAATCATATCAAGCATCTTCTCCAACCACAATGCTATGAGACTAGAGATCAATTACAAGAAAAAAACTAAGAAACACAAATACATGGAGATTAAATAACATGTTTCTAAATAACCAACAGGTTACTGAAGACATCAAAAGGGAAATCAAAAAATTTCTAGAAACAAATGACAATGAGAACATTACAACTCAAAACCTATGGGATGCAGCAGAAGTATTTTAAGAGAGAAGTATATTGCAATACACTCCTACCTCAAGAAACATCGAATAGAAAACCTAACTTTACACCTAAAGCAACTGTAAAAAGAACAAAAAAAAAAAAAAAATTAGGAGAAGGAAATAAATCATAAAGATCTGAGCAGAAATAAATGAAAAAGAAATGAAAGAAACAGAAGTAAAAATTAATCAAACTAAAAACCTGGGTTTTTTTTTTTTTTTTTTTGAGAAGATAAACAAAATTGACAAACCCTTAGTCAGACTCATCAAGAAAAAAAGAGAGAAGAATCAAATTAATAAAATTGGAAATGAAAAAAGAAAGGTACAACAGACAATGTAGAAATACAAAGGATTATAAGAGACTATTATGAACAACTATATGGCAACAAAATGGATACCTGGAAGAATGGACAGATTCTTAGAAAAGATCAATCTTCCAAGAGTTAACCAAGAAGAAATAGAAATTATGAACAACCCAATTACAAGCACTGAAATTGAAGCTGTGAATAAAAATCTGCCAAAAAAAAAAAAAAGCCCAGGACCAGATGGCTTCACAGGAGAATTCTATCAAATATTCAGAGAAAGGCTAATGCCTATCCTTCTGAAACTCTTTCAAAAAATTGCAGAGGAAGGAACACTTCCAAATTCACTCTATGAGGCCACCATCACCCTGATACCAAAACCAAACACAACACACAGAAAAGAAAACTACAGGCCAATATCACTGATGAACATAGATGCAAAAATCCTCAACAAAATTTCAGCAAACAGAATTCAGCAACACATCCAAAAGCTCAGACACCATGATCAAGTTGGCTTTTATTCCAAGAATCCAAGTAATCAATATATGCAAATTAATCAATGTGATAAACCATATTAACAAATCGAAAGATAAAAATCATATGATAATATCAATAGATGCAGAAAAAACCTTTGACAAAATTCAGCACCCATTTCAGCAATATGTGAACCGTGAACTTCCTGATGTTCAAGCTGGTTTTAGAAAAGGCAGAGGAACCAGAGATCAAATTGCCAACATCCGCTGGATCATAGAAAAAGCAAGAGAGTTCCAGAAAAACATCTATTTCTGCTTTATTGACTATGCCAAAGCCTTTGACTGTGTGGATCACAATAAGCTGTGGAAAATTCTGAAAGAGATGGGAATACCAGACCACCTGACCTGCCTCTTGAGAAATTTGTATGTAGGTCAGGAAGCAACAGTTAGAACTGGACATGGAACAACAGACTGGTTTCAAATAGGAAAGGAGTTCGTCAAGGCTGTATATTGTCACCCTGCTTATTTAACTTATATACAGAGTATATCATGAGAAACGCTGGACTGGAAGAAACACAAGCTGGAATCAAGATTGCCGGAGAAATATCAATAACCTCAGATATGCAGATGACACCACCCTTAT
Organism: Bos indicus x Bos taurus; assembly: GCF_003369695.1. Lineage (NCBI taxonomy): Eukaryota > Metazoa > Chordata > Mammalia > Artiodactyla > Bovidae > Bos > Bos indicus x Bos taurus. The sequence continues at coordinate 9,607 of NW_020867391.1, read as the reverse complement.
GGCAGAAAGTGAAGAGGAACTCAAAAGCTCTTGATGAAAGTGAAAATGGAGAGTGAAAAAGTTGGCTTAAAGCTCAACATTCAAAAAACGAAGATCATGGCGTCCAGTCCCACCACTTCATGGGAAATAGATGGGGAAACAGTGGAAACAGTGTCAGACTTTATTTTTCTGGGCTCCAAAATCACTGCAGATAGTGACGCAGCCATGAAATTAAAAGACGCTTACTCCTTGGAAGGAAAGTTATGACCAACTAGATAGCATATTGAAAAGCATAGACATGACTTTGCCAACAAAGGTTCGTCTAGTCAAGGCTATGGTTTTTCCTATGGTCATGTTTGGATGGAGAGTTGGATTGTGAGGAAGGCTGAGCACCGAAGAATTGATGCCTTTGAACTGTGGTGTTGGAGAAGACTCTTGAGAGTCCTTTGGACTGCAAGGAGAACCAACCAGTCCATTCTGAAGGAGATCAGCCCTGGGATTTCTTTGGAAGGAATGATGCTAAAGCTGAAACTCCAGTACTTTGGCCACCTCATATGAAGAGTTGACTCATTGGAAAAGACTCTGATGCTGGGAGGGATTGGGGCAAGAGGAGAAGAGGAAGACAGAGGATGAGATGGCTGGATGGCATCACTGACTTGATGACGTGAGTCTGAGTTAACTCCGGGAGTTGGTGATGGACAGGGAGGCCTGGCATGCTGCGATTCATGGGTCGCAAAGAGTTGGACACGACTGAGCAATTTATCTGATCTGATCTGATGATTAAAACTCTTCAAAAAATGGGCATAGAAGGAATCTACCTCTACATAGTAAAGGCCATATGCAATAAGCCCACAGCAAACACTGTTCTCAATGGTAAAAAACTGAAAGCATTCCCCCTAAGATCAGGAACAAAACAAGTGTGTCCACTTTTGCCGCTATTACTCAACATAGTTTTGGAAGTCCTAGCTACAGCAATCAGAGAAGAAAAAGAAATAAAAGGAATTCAGTTGGGAAAAGAAGAAGTAACCTCTCACTGATTGCAGATGACATGATACTGTACATAAAACCCTACAGATCATATCAGAAAATTACTTCAGCTAATCAGTGAATTAGCTAACAACACAGATGCTCAACATCACTCATTATTAGAGAAATGCAAATAGAAAACAACAATGAGATATCACCTCACACCAGTCAGAAGGGCCCTCATCAAAAACTCTACAAACAGTAAATGCTGGAGAGGGTGTAAAGAAAGGGAACACTCTTTCACTGTTGGTGGGTATGTAAATATGATACAACCACTATGAAAGATGGTATGGAGATTCCTTTAAAAACTAGGAATACAACCAACATATGACCCAGCAATCGTCTCCTAGGCATATACCTTGTGGAAACCAAAATTGGAGAAAAGGGCACATGTATCCCATTTTTATTGCAGCACTATTTACAATACGCTAGAACATGAAAGCAACCTAGATGTCTATTGACAGATGAATGGATAACGAAGTTGTGGTACATATACACAATACAATATTATACATCTATAAAAAGAGTCAGTTCTGAAGAGGTGGATGAACCTAGAACCTATTATACAGAATGAAGTAAGTCAGAAAGAGAGAAAGATAAATATCATATTCTAACATAGATATATATATAGAATCTATAAAAATGGTACTGAAGAACTTATTAAAAGGGTAGCAATGGAGAAATAGAGAATAGATTTATGGACATGTGGAGGGGGAGTAGAGGGTGAGATGTGTGGAAAAGAGTAACATGGAAACGTACATTAGCAAATGTAAAAGAGGATAGCCAAGGGGAATTTGCTGTATGGCTCAGGAAACTCAAACAGGGGGCTCTAAATCAATCTAGAGTGGTGGGTTGGGGAGGGAGATGGGAGGGAGGTTAAAAAGGGAGGGATATATGTATACCATGGCTGATTCATGTGATGTTTGACAGAAAACAACAAAATTATGTAAAGCAATTATCGTTTTTTTTTTTAAAGTTTAAAAAAAGGAAAGTCTTCCCCAGTGATTAATGCAAAGAAATAGAGGGAAAACAATAGAATGGAAAGACTAGAGATCTCTTCAAGAAAATTAGAGATACCAAGGGAACATTTTCATGCAAAGATGGGCACAATAAAGGACAGAAATGGTGTGGACCTAACAGAAGAAGATATTAAGAAGAGGTGTGAAAGAATACACAGAACAACTATACAGAAAAGATCTTTGTTACCCAGATAATCACAATGGTGTGATCTCTTGACCTAGAGCCAGACATCCTGGAAAAGTTAGTGGGCCTTAGGACGCATCACTATGAACAAACCTAGTGAGGTGATGGAATTCCAGGTGAGCTATTTCAAATCTTAAAAGATGGTGCTGTGAAAGTGCTGTGCTCAATATGCCAGCAAATTTGGAAAACTCAGGAGTGGCCACAGGACTGGAAAGGGACTGGAAATGGTCAGTTTCATTCCAATCCCAAAGAAAGACAATGCCAAAGAATGTTCAAACTACCACACAATTGCACTCAATCTCACATGCTAGCAAAGTAATGCTCAAAATTCTCCAAGCTGGGCTCCAACAGTATGTGAACTGTGAACTTCCTGATGTTACAGCTGGATTTTAGAAAGGCAGAGGGACCAGAGATCAAATTGCCAACATCCATTGGTCATTGAAAAAGCTAGGGAGTTCCAGAAAAACATCTACTTCTGCTTTATTGACTACAGCCATTTGACTGTGTGGAGCACAACAATCTATGGAAAATTCTTCAAGAGATGGGAATAACAGACCACCTTACCTGCCTCCTGAGAAATCTGTATGCAGGTCAAGAAGAAACAGAGCTGGACAGGGAACAAGAGACTGGTTCAAATGGGGAAAGGAATATGTCAAGGCTGTGTATGGTCACCCTGCTTATTTAATTTATATGCAGAGCATATCATGGGAAATGCTGGGCTGGATGAAGCACAAGCTAAAATCAGCATTGCTGAGAGAAACATCAATAACCTCAGATACACAGGAGACACCACGCTTATGGCAGAAAGCAAAGAACTAAAGAGCCTCTTGATGAAAGTGAAAGAGGAGAGTGAAAATTTGGCTTAAAACTCAACATTCAGAAAATGAAGATCATGGCATTGGGACCATCACTTCATGGCAAATAGATGGGGAAACAGTGACAAGATTTTATTTTGGGAGGCTCCAAATCACTGCAGATGGTAACGACAGCCCTGAAATTAAAAGATGCTTGCTCCTTGGAAGAAAAGCTATGACCAACCTAGACAGCATATTGAAAAGCAGAGACATTACTTTGCCAATAAATGTCTATCTAGTCAAAGCAATGGTTTTTCCAGTAGTCATGTATGGATGTGAGAGCTGGACCATAAAGATAGCTGATAATGAAGAACTGAGCTTTTGAACTTGGTTTTGGAGAAGACTCTTGATAGTCCCTTGGACTGCAAGTAAATCAACCCAGTCAATCCTAAAGGAAATCATTCCTGATTATTCATTTGGATGGAGGTGCTGAAGCTGAAGCTCCAATACTTTGGCCACCTGATGCAATAACGGTCTCATTGGAAAAGACCCTGATGCTGATAAAGATTGAAGGCAGGAAGAGAAAGGGATGATAGAGGATGACATGGTTGAATGGGCATCACCCACTCGATGGGCATGAGTTTGAGAAAGCTCCAGGAGTTGGTGATGGACAGGGAAGCCTGGCATGCTGCAGTCCATGAGGTCTCAAAAAGTAGGACACAACTGAACTGAACTGAGCCAGACAAAAAAATAAAAAAGATAATTACAATTGCTAGCCCTAATTGGAACATGATTAACCTAACAATATAAAATAATTACATACAATTTGGGGAGGTCAACCTGCGTGATGTGGTAAGTAGAAGTGCTCTGGTTTTCATTCACCCTGCCTGTCTATGTTTTTTGGTTGATGTATTTAATCCATTTACATTTATAGTAATTATCTATATATATGATCCTATTACTATTTTATTCACTGTTTTGTATTTATTATCTGTGTAAGTCTTTTCTTTCTCTTGTGTTTCCTGCCTACAAGAAATTCCTTTATCATTTGTTGAATAGCTGGTTTTGTGGTGCTTGTCTGGAAAGCTTTTGATTTCTCCATCAAATCTGAATTAGTCTTTCTGGGTAGAGTACTGTTGGTTGTAGGTTCTTCCCTTTCACCCCTTTAAATACATTATGCCATACCCTTCTGGTTTGTAGAGTTTCTATTGAGGAATCAGCTGGTAGCCTGATAGGCTTTTCCTTATATGGTATTGTCATTGTTCCATTGTTGCTTTTAATATTTTATCTTCATATGTTTGTCAGTTTGATTACTATGTATCTTGTGTTTCTCCTTGGGTTTATCCTTCTTGGGACTCTGTGCTTCCTGAACTTGGTTGACTATTTTCTTTCCCATGTTAGGGAATTTTTTCAGCAATTTTCTCTTCAAATACTTTCTCAGGTCCTTTCTCTTGTTCTTCTCCTTCTGGGACCCCTATAATATGAGTGTTGGTGCATTTAATGTTGTCCCAGAGGTTAAGAGAACCTTAACCTGTCTTCTTCTTTTTTCCTCTCTCATTCTTTTTCCTATATTCTGTTGTGTGGCAATGATTTCCATCATTCTGTCCTTCATGTCATTTATCCATTTTTCTTTCTCAGTTATTCTGCTATTGATTCCTTCTAGTGTATTATTCATTTCTGTTCTTTAGTTTTTTCAGGTCTTTGGTAAACATTTCTTACATCTTCTCCATTGTTTTCCTGAGATTGTGAATCATCTTCACTATGATTATTCTGAATTCTTTTTATGGAAGGTTGCCTGTCTCCACTTCATAGAGTTGTTTTTCTGGGGTTTTATATTTTCCCTTCATCTGGAACATAACTTTCTGCTTTTTCATCCTGATTAACTTCCCATAAAATGTTCTTTTGTTTTAACCACTATGGGCCTGTGCTTCTCCTTGCATCTTCTCTCTGCCCTCTAATGGATGAGGCTAAGAGGCTTCTGTAATCCCCTGATGGGCATGGGGGTGCGGGGGGAGGTGACTGGCAATGGAAAAAACTGGATTTTGCTCTGATGGGCTTGCTCAGTAAAACTTTAATCCAATTGTATGCTGATGGATGGGGTTATGCTCCCTTCCTGGTAGTTATTTGTCCTGAGATATATGGTCTCTGTGGTATGGTTAATCACAAACTCTAAAGGGCTTATGCCAAAGGGGCTTTCAAAGACTGCTGTTTCTAATGCCTCCATCCCTGTAGTAAGCCTCTGATGATCTACACCTCCACAGGAGATCCTCAAACACTAGCAGGTAGTTTTGGTTCAGTTTCATGTGGGGTCACTGCTCCTTACCTCTGGGTCTAGTTGCATGCAAGATTTTGTTTGTGCCCTCCAAGATGAGTCTGTTTCACTCTAGACCTCTGGAAGTCCTATAATCAAATCCTACTGGCCATCAAAGCCAGATTCCCTGGGGATTCCCAATCTCTTTGTAAGATCCCCTGGATGGGAAGCCTGACATGGGGTTCAGAACCTTCACAACAGTGGGAGAGCTTCTTTGGTATTATTGTTCTCCAGTCTGTAGGTCACCCACCCAGAGGGTATGGGGTTTTATTTTTATCGGAATTGTGCACTCATACAATCTCACTGTGCTTATTCTTTATCTTTGAATGTGAGGTATCTTTTCTTGGTGGGATCCAGTGTCTTCCTTTCAAAGGGTGTTCAATCAATCCAGCTCAGTCGCTCAGTCGTGTTCCACTCTTTGCAACCCCATGGACTGCAGTACACCAGGCTTCCCTGTCCATCACCAACTCCTGAAGCTTGCTCAACTCATGTCCATTGAATCGGTGATGCCATCCAACCATCTCATCCTCTATCATCCCCTTTTCCTCCTGCCTTCAATCTTTCCCAGCATCAGGGTCTTTTCCAATGAGTCAGTCCTTTACATCAGGTGGCCAAAGTAGTGGAGCTTCAGCTCAAGCATCACTCCTTCCAATAAATATTAAGGACTGATTTCCTTTAGGATTGACTGGTTGGATCTCCTTGCATTCAAAGGGACTCTCAAGAGTCTTCTCCAACACCACAGTTCAAGAGTATCAGTTCTTTGGCACTTATCTTTATTTATGGTCCAGCTCTCACATACATACATGACTACTGGAAAACTATAGCTTTGACTATTACATATGGGCCTTTGTTGGCAAAGTAATGTCTCTGCTTTTTAACATACTGTCTAGGTTGGTCATAGCTTTTCTTTCAAAGAGCAAGCGTCTTTTAAATTTCTTGGCTTGCTGTCACCATCTGCAGTGATTTAGAGTGCAAGAAAGTAAAGTCTGTCACTGTTTCCATTGTTTCCCCCATCTATTTGCCATGAAGTGATGGGAAACCAATGCCATGATCTTCGTTTTGTGAACGTTCAGTTTTAAGCCAGTTTTTCACTCTCCTCTTTTGCTTTTATCAGAGACTCTTTAGTTCTTTTTCTGCCAAAAGGGCAGTGTCATCTGTGTATCTGAGTTTATGAATATTTCTCCCGGCAATCTTGATTCCAGCTTGTGCTTCATTCAGCCCCGCATTTCACATGATGTACTCTGCATATAAGGTTAAACAAGCGCATGATAATATATAGCCTTGATGTACTCCTTTCCCCATTTAGAACCAGTCTCTTGTTCCATGTCCAGGTCCATGTTCAGTTCCATGTCCATAACTGTTTCTTCTAGGCCTGAATAGATTTTCTCAGAAGGCAGGTAAGGTGGTTTGGTATCCCATCTCTTTCATAATTTTCCACAGTTCGTTGTGACCTACACAGTCAAAGGCTTTGGTGTAGTCAATAAGCAGGAGTAGATGTTTTCTGGAACTCTCTTGCTTTTTTGATAATCCAATGGATGTTGGCAATTTTATCTGTGGTCCCACTGCTTTTCTAAGTTCAGCTTAAACTCTGGAAGTTCATGGTTTGCTTACTGTTGAAGCCTGGCTTGGAGAATTTTGAGCACTGCTTTGCTAGCATGTGAGATGAGTGCAATTGTGCAGTACTTTGAACATTCTTTGGCATTGCCTTTCTTTGGGATTGGAATGAAAACCGGACCTTTTCCAGTCCTGTGGTCACTCCTGAACTTTCCAAGTTAGCTGGCATATTGAGTGCAGCACTTCCACAGCATCATCTTTTAGGATCTGAAATAGCTCAACTGGAATTCCATCACCTCCTATAGCTTTGTTCATAGTGATGCCCTCCTAATGCCCACTTAACTTTGCATTCCAGGATGTCTGGCTCTAGGTGAGAGATTACAACATCATAGTTATCTGGGTCATGAAGATCTTTTCTGTATAATTCTGTGTATTACGTGCCACCTCTTCTTAATATCTTCTGCTTCTGTTAGATTATATACCCATTCCTGCCCTTATTTGCCTATCTTTGCATGAAATGTTCCCTTGGTATCTCTAATTTTCTTGAAGAGCCCTCTAGTCTTTCCCATTCTATTGTTTTTCCTCTATTTCTTTGCATTCATCACTGAGGAAGGCTTTCTTATCTCTCCTTGCTATTCTTTGAAACTCTGCATTCAAATGGGTTTATCTTCCTTTCCCCTTTGCTTTCACTTCTCCTTTTCTGAGCTATTTGTAAGGCCTCCTCAGACAACAGATTTGCCTTTTTGCATTTCTTTTTCTTGGAAATAGTCTTGGTCATTGCCTCCTGTACAATTCAGGAACCTCTGTCATAGCTTTTCAGGCACTCTATCAGATCTAATCCCTTGAATCTATTTGTCACTTTCACTATATAAGTGACACTATATATCACTTTCATAAGGGATTTGATTTAGGTCATACCTGGTATGGTCTAGTGGTTTTTCCCTACTTCCTTCAATTTCAGCCTGAATTTTGCAGCAAGAAGTTCATGATCTGAGCCACAGTTAGCTCCCAGTCTTGTTTTGGCTGGCTGTATAAAGCTTCTCCATCATTGGCTTCAAATAATATAATCAGTCTTATTTCAGTATTGACCATCTGGTGATGTCCACGTGCAGAGTCTTCTCATGTGTTGTTAGAAGAGGGTGTTTGCTATGACCACTGTGTTCTCTTGGCAAAACTCTATTACCCTTTGCCCTGCTTTATTTTGCACCTCAAGGCCAAATTTGCCTGTACTCCAGATATCTCTTGACTTCCTACTTTTGCATTCCTGTTCCCTATGATGAAAAGGACATCTTTGGGGGTGTTAGTGCTAGAGGTCTTGTGGGTGTTCACAGACCGTTCAACTTCAGCTTCTTCAGCATTACTGGTCAAGGCATAGACTTGGATTACTGTGATATTGAATGGTTTGCCTTGGAAACAGAGATCATTCTGTCATTTTTTAGACTGCACTCAGGTACTGCATTTCGGACTCTTTTGTTGATTGTGAGGGCTACCCCATGTCTTCTAAGGGATTCTTGCCCAGAGTAGTAGATATAATGGTCATCTGAATTAAATTCGCCCATTCCAGTCCGTTTTAGTTCACTGATTCCTAAAATGTTGATGCTCACTCTTGCCCTCTCTTGTTGACCACTTCCAATTTGCCTTGATTCATGGACCTAACATTCCAGATTCCTATGCATGATTGTTCTTTACAGCATCGGAGTTTACGTCCATCACCAGTCACATCCACAATTGGACACTGTTTTTGCTTTGGCTCCGTCTCTTCATTCTTCTGGAATTATTTCTCCACTCTCCTCCAGTAGCATACTGGGCCCCTACAGACCTGGGGAGTTCATCTTTCAGTGTCATATCTTTTCGCCTTCTCATACTGTTTCATGGGTTTCTCAGACAAGAATATGGAAGTGGTTGGGCATTCTCTCCTCCAGTGGACCATGTTTTGACACAGTTGGAACACTCTTTTGTCCAGCAGACCCCATTGAGAAGGTTGTATCCCTGCAGTGTTCCAGCACAAAAATACACCCTTGGGGGGAACTGGTCTTTTCCATGAGGGAAATGGTGTCAACTGGTAATTCACTGTGTGGCCACTGGCATACTCATATGATGCCTTCTGAAGCTAGGTGTACTATGAGATGAGCTCCCAGTGAGGATGTCCAGGCACAGTGTTTCCTTTAGTAAGGTAACTCATGCGCTAAGAATTAACTTCATGAAGAGACAATGAGAACCTAGGAGGCTTTCTTAAGTGGGATTGAGAGTGAAACATTCCAGCTTTTCAGACAGTGTGAACACTGCTTTTGAAAAAAACCAAAAAATAAGCATTACACACCCAGCATATTTCCTTGCAGTGTCCCAGCACTGCAAATACAGGGGACTAACTGATGCTTCAAACGTTAGTTGAAATTTTGGTGCTCTTGCAGGAGGATATAAGCACACACCTTTCTACTCTGCCATCTTTATTCACTCTCTAAACAAGTTTTTCTCTTTCTAGAAAAAAAAGCTCTTAGTTTAATTTCACTTTTGTTGTATCAGTTCACTTCAGTTGCTCAGTCATGTCCAACTCTGCGATCCCATGAATCGCAGCATGCCAGGCCTCCCTGTCCATCACCAACTTCCCAGAGTTCACCCAGACTCACGTCCTTCGAGTCAATGATGCCATCCAGCCATCTCATCCTCTGTCGTCCCCTTCTCCTCCTGCCCCCAATCCCTCCCAGCATCAGAGTCTTTTCCAATGAGTCAACTCTTCACA
>NW_020867390.1:0-46321 GCF_003369695.1 Bos indicus x Bos taurus | reverse complement strand
CTATCCAAGCCTCAGTTTCCCCATTTGTGAAATGGGGCTAGCAACAGTTAGCTCCATAGAGGATTTAGTGAGTTTATGCATGCAAAGCATTTAGCACATAGAAAATAATGTTAACTATTACTATCATTCATTATTATTACTATAGTTATTGGAATAGTTATAGTAATGTTATTACTGTTACCTTTGGTGTTCAAAAATATGTGTGGAATATTCTCTGTATGTATACAGATACCTGTCCATGCTCCAGGAGCCTCTTCCAGAAGTACTGTTAAACACAAACAGATACACACACATACATACACACGCTATGAGTCTCTGTGACATCTCCTGTTTCCTTGCAACAATTTGTAGCAAAGCTCACACAACAGCTTGAGCAGCATTTGAGTAATAGAAATAATTTCTGATCTTGTCACCCTTTTCCCCACAGTGGGTACAGAGAGGTCAGAGATGTGATCTGATTTAGAGTGTGAGGGGGCAAAGACGGGGTGTGAGGTGGGCAGAAGAAGATAGGCTGTGGAAACACAAGGCAGAGAATGTTGTGGACACCTCACAACCTACCTGATCTCTTGGTGTGTTGGGGTGACTCTCTGGGCCCCATCTCATGTGATTTGTCAAACGAAGCCATCCAGCATGGTTCCCCTGTCTATCCAGATACAACAAACTGCCTTCTCCAGAGTTAGTAGGCCTTGTGGCCCCAGTGAAGTGAATTCTGTTCCTCATACTGGCTCTTTGAAGCTGCTGGGACTGAAGCTTCCCTTTCTCTTTTTCTCTCTCTCTTTTTTTTTAGTTTATTTGTTTATTTAGTTTTGGCTGCACTGGGTCTTCGTTGCTGCGAGCAGGCTTTCTCTAGTTGCGGCAAATTGGGGCTACTCTGTAGTTTCTGGCTTCTCATTGCAGTGGCTTCTCTCGTTGCAGAGCTTGGGCTCTAGAATGCACAGGCTTTAGTAGTTGTAGCTTGAGAGCTTAGTTGCCCTGAGACAGGTGGGGTCTTCCTGGACCAGAGATTGAACCCATGTTCCCTGCACTGGCAGGCTGATTCTTAACCACAGGACCACCAGGGAAGTCCCTAAGCTTCTTTGTTCCTTGTACCAAAGGTCATCTGCCGCCCATGGCCACTGCCTGCCGGGTCTGCTTGAGGGTGGGGAGGCTCCTGTTAGGGCCACAGAGTGTGGAGATCACCTGCTCAGGCTCTGATGTAAGGCGACCTGCTGTTTGAGTCGTGCTCAGCCCATTGCTGGCTGTATGACCTTGAGCAAATCTTTAACCCTGACTGAGCCTCAGTCCCTTCATACATAAACTGGAGAAGATAATCTCACTGCAGTGAGATTGCAGTTAAGACGAAGTGCCTCACACCACGGTCCCAGTGCCTTGCAGAGGAGCCCTCAGGCAATAGGGCAGTGATGAAATTATTTAGGGATGGGAGCTCCACTCCTTTGGTGCTGAGGGACCTTGGTGATGTATCAGAGGGCCTGGGAGGGGACCAAACCAGAGACCCCCTGAGCAAACCACCTCATTTCATGGGATCTCCACTTATCCGTCTGGGAATTGGTACTAGTGCCTGCTCTCCTGCCTTCCTGGGTAACCCTCCCCTGTGAAAGTGAAAGTGAAAGTGAAAGTTGCTCAGTCGTGTCTGACTCTTTACGACCCTATGGACTATATGGAATTCTCCAGGCCAGAATACTGGAGTGGGTAGCCTTTCCCTTCTCTAGGGGATCTTCCCAACCCAGGGATTGAACCCAGGTCTCCTGCAATGCAGGCACATTCTTTACCAGCCGAGCCACAAGGGAAGCCCAAGAATACTGGAGTGGGTAGCCTATCCTTTCTCCAGGGATCTTACCGACCCAGGAGTCAAAACCAGGGTCTCTTGCATTGCAGGCGGATTCTTTACCAACTGAGCTATGAGGGAACTCTCCCCTGAGCTGTTGGCAAATGATGCTCTAAAGAAGGTGAGGTTTAGGGAATAGGAAATACACAGGCCCTGATCACAGCTGACATTACTGACTGTTTACTATAGGCCAGGGCCCTTGGCATGCATTATCACTTTTAAGCTGGTTACAGCAACCCTATAATTATGCTCATTTTGCAGAAGGGATAAATGAGACTCAGAGAGTTACCTAAGCTCCAAGTTCACACAGCTAGCCAAGGAGATTAAAACTCAGATCTCTGGTGCGTCTAACAGTTCCCTGGCCTGCCTCCCGGGGCCTGTGGACTGGAAAGAGTGGCGAGAGAGAGTTTATATGATCCCTCCCCCACATCAAGGATCTTGTACCATGGGTCCTCTCCCACCAGCACACAGATTCCCAGCAAAAGCTTCATCTCCAGTTCAATCACTTTCCTTCTGGCAGTGCCCAGCCCAGCTGTTTGTCTGTCCAAGTCCAATCCCCTCTGAGCAGAGCTTGCTGCTGCTGCTGCTAAGTCACTTCAGCGTGTCCGACTCTGTGTGACCCCATAGACCGGCAGCCCACCAGGCTCCCCCATCCCTGGGATTCTCCAGACAAGAACACTGGAGTGGGTTGCCATTTCCTTCTCCAATGCATGAAAGTGAAAAGTGAAAGTGAAGTCGATTAGTCGTGCCTGACTCTTAGCGACCCCATGGACTGCAGCCTACCAGGCTCCTCCGTCCGTGGGATTTTCCAGGCAAGAGTACTGGAGTGGGTTGCCATTGCCTTCTCTGCCTGAGCAGAGCAGCTCGGACAAAGCAGAATGTAGGCAGGCCTCGGCAGGTGAGGAGCGGCGCTCTAGCAGTAGAGCAAGGCAGCTCCCTCCGCTCTTTGCGGTCCTGCATGGAGCTGGCTGAACCTGACTGTAGAGCGAGGGTCAACAGAGGGGTTAGGGATGATGCGGTAGCATCAAGGTGCTTACTAATGAGATGCAAATGAGCCTCTGTCAGGGACTCCAGCTCAAGCGCCGGGGCTCTGTCCACACTGACTCCCTGGTAAGTGTTCTCCGCCCAGCTATCTGTGGACCCGAAACTCAACAGGACCACTGGGTCAGTTGTGTTCTCACCAGAGAGGGCTGGCCATTGAATTAAACCAGGGATTATATTTTGGGAATTCCCTAAGGGGATGGGTGTAGGGGTTACAAATACATATTTCAAGCTCCACCCCAGATCTACTGAATTAAAATTCTTAAGGATGGGGCCCAGGAATAGATGTTTAACAAGTTCCTGGGTGGTTTTTGTACGACTGGTGTTTGGGATCCATTGACCATGGTAATCGCGTTCTTTAAGATCCTGTGTTGTTAGTATCCCATCTATGGGCCTCTTCTAGCCCCAGTGAAGAGGGGGTTAGGGAAGTTAGGAAAAGACCAAAGTCTCGATGACTTTTAGGCTAGACAAGTGCTTCTCAAATGTCAGTGTAATAAAAATTACAGCCTCATCCTTAAGAAGGCTGATTTCGTTGGGCTGTGGAACTCGGAGGGCTTCTCTCCCGTAGGTGGGGACCACTGGCTCCCAGGCAAAGCAGGAGCAAGATTATCTCTAAAGTCAAATAGAAGAGCGAACAAGACCAAACAGGAGAGTGAAACAACAGATCTGCTTCCAGTGCCCTTCACTAAAAGTCTCTGAGTGCAAATCTCTCCACTCATTAGCATCTCAAACCCCAGAGACAACTGTTTTTAATTCTTGCAAACAGGTCTATCTCCCAGATAGAGACACAGCCCCATGAACCATGTTCTCCTTGCGGTGAATAAAAACTGAACTTAAAATCAGTGGATTCCATCCACACAGGCATACTCATGGCCCAACAATTTCCATCTTCTGCATTTGCACAGCAGTATTGTGTACGTATGTTCACCAAAGATTCACACGAGAATATTCAGAGCAGCATTATTTATAATAACCCTCTGCTGGAAACAGCCTGAATGACCACCAAGAGCAGATGGATAAGTAAGCTGTGGCTTGGTCATACAGCAGAATACTCTATAGAAAAGAAAATGAAAATATTGTTCTAGATAACAACACGGATGAATCCCCCTCACGTAATGTGGGGGTGAAAACAGCCATATACAAAAGAGTACATATTGTGCTAGTCCAACTGTATAAAACTTTCAAACAGCCAAAACTCACCTATGGATTACATTAAGATAAAGTTACCTTGGGCGGGAGAAGAGGGCTAGTTAGCAATTGGACAGGACACAGAGAGGGTTTCTGGAATTGGTAGTAATGTTCTGTTTTTTATCTGGAAGCTGATTAGTTTCTGGAAAGTTCACTGAGCTGCACACTTGTGATCCATGCCTTTTTCTGTTTTCTTATTATACTTAATTTAAAGGTTTTCTAAAAGTACTAGTAAAGGAGCTCAAAGAAGACTTTTAATAAAAGAAAAATAATTTAACTAATGAAAGGGAACTCCAGGTGACTTCTGACTATAGCAGATTACATGGGATTTCATGACTGTGGGATCATGGACTCTTCCTTTCCCAGGAACCAGGAAGGAGACAATTCTCAGAACCTGAGAGCTTGGGCACCATGCCAGGGCATACCCGGGCTGTGGAAAACCAGTGCCTCAGCAGTTCCCTATCCCCACCTCCACATGGCCTGCCCTCCCTAGAACCGCAAGGACAATGACAGCCCATTTTTAACTGGGTTCCCAGGTTCAACTGAGTTTACAGTTCATTAGGGCTTGCTTCATGCAGCATTTTTCTGTCCTCAGAGCAAGTTTCTGGACCGTGTTCTTCTTATATCTTCTGAAAGACCCTACATGTAGAGCAAGAAATATTTCCATTTTATAGATGGGGAGGTTGAGGCCCTAAGATAGGGATCAAAAGACTTGTCTAAAGCTAGCAAGGGCTAGCAAGCAGCCCGGCCAGGACTTAAACACGAGGCTTCAGATGAAAAATCCAACACTCCCTTGGCTACACCACAGATGGATTCTTCCAAGTAAAGCAATGCTAAGTATCTGTGAGCATTAGTGAGCAATCACTTAGTGAGCACTGTCCCTGAGAGTCCTTCAGTAACCCAAGGAAGTAGGTACTATCATTCCATGCATATTTTACAAATGAAAAAGCTCAAAGATCAGAAAGTCTAAGTGCCTTATCCAAGATCAGTGTCCATTAAGTGTGGGGCATGGATTGGAAGAAATGGTCTGAGTTGAGACCAAGTTCTGAACCGCTAGTCCAACGGTTCCCAAACCCAACAGGAGTTCCCTTGTAGCTTGTAAAAATACAGATCCCCTGGCTTCACCCCCAGACCACACATTCCGATGATGTGGACTCAGGATGCAGCTGAGAAATCCATATTTTTTAAAAACAGCCCTAGCCATTTGGGATGCTCAGCTCTAAACAATGCTTCCACTGAAATATGACAGTAAAAACAAAATAATTTAAATGTAAAACTTCATTTAGCAACTTCTAAATAGCTCATGGAAACTCTCTAATAATTAGAGTCCTCCTATCGATGGTATACAAGCCCTCAAGAATATATTTGAGACCAGCCCGTCTGACTGGATGCTAGCTATGCTTAGGGTTGCGGGGCAGTGACTGACAAGGAGTATCTGGAGGGCTCTAGTGGGGACAGGGTGGTGTCTGCTTTTTGCTCTGGATCCTGGTTAGCCACTGTTTGCATTCACTTGGTAAAAATTCATCAAGCTATAACTTGCAATTAATGCATCTTCTTTTTGAATGTTGTGAAAAGGAAAAAAAAAAAAAATCAGGCTGACCATCCATCAGAGACACTGTAGGAGCAATCTTTACATAGAGTACAGATTTGTATAAAAAATCCAATAGAGTTCTTCTAATTATATGCTGTGATTCATAGGGTCGCAAAGAGTCGGACACGACTGAGCGACTGAACTGAACTGAACTGAAGAGTTTGATATTCTAGGATTTGAATGTTCCACAATGCTCTGATTCTCTAAGTCAGTTCCAATATTGCAGAAGCCCTCAAATCTGTAATAGTAGCTAACGTTTATTGAGCTTTTAGTATGCGCTGACTGCTATGCTAAGATCTTAAGAGCTTTGTATGGATCAACTCACAGCAACTCTGTGAGGTGGATAGCTTTATCTACCCCAAACCCCTCAGAAACATGAAATGATGGGTTCAAGGTCACAGAGCTGGAAAGCAGCAAATCCAGGACCAGAACTCAAGTGCCCTGGCTCCAGAGCTGGTGTGCCAACCATGGTGCCATACTGGCATCAAGGCTGAGTGTTTAAGTATCCCAGTGATGCGTTTTGTGCTGTATAGCCTTGCATTGCTGGGAGGACCCAGAGAGAAGCGGGTGCTGCAGGCACAAACAGCAGCTCTCAGCTGGGACACGTGAGCACACATGGGCCAACACGCACACACATGCTGACGTTACCCCACAGCTGGCATGTGCAGTCCTGCTCAACTGGCACCGAGGCCAACTGCTGTGGGTGCTGGAACTGAACGAGAACTGGGAACAGGAGAGCTCTGCGTCGCTGTTCCCTGCCCCCTGGCCAGGGGACGGGCAGTTGTCGTTTACCTGCCACTCCAGGTCACCTGGCAGGGGCCCGCACCAGTTTCAGGAATGGAGAAGGACTCCGCAGTGGGGTGGGGTGGGGTGGGCAGAGGAGGCGGGCAGAGGAGACATTTCTCTCTTCTGCAGGCTCCAAACTGGAAACTGCTTGAGGCATCACCTCTTTCAGGAGGTAGTTTGTCAGTCAGTGGGTAATGGTGGGCCATCATCATATTTATATATATATGTAAAGTCACGCTCCTTGGCCCGACATAATTGGCCTTTCAGAGCACATCTCCAAATATTCTCTACCCAGCTGACAGTTGCCTGCACATACATGGTGTTTTCTTTAACTGCTATACTTTTGCATGTGATACTTTCTGAATTGCCTTTCCCACTTTTTTTCTTTATTTAAGCCTTATTTAGTCTTCAAAACTGGTATCCAGTCCCAGCTACTCCTAGAAGCCTTGCTCCACTAACTCCGTACTAGGCTAACTGTGTATGGCTCCTCAGGCCCCGCTGCCTGCTTGAGTTTGCCTCTATTTTCCCACCTACCTCAAGGTATTAAACCATCCACTTACAGACCTGCCTCCGCTAGCTGTGAGTCTCTGGAGGCCTGACACATTGTAAGCACTAAGTGTCTATTGAACTAAGGATCTGTTGAGAAAACAGAAGCTGTGCGACTGAAAGGAAGTGGCTTAGCTTTTCTGAGTCTCTATTCATGTCCACGCTGGAAACTAATAGCAACAGCAAAAAGAAGTGGTGGAGGATCACAACTGCAGGCCTGCAGGGAGGTCGTGCAGAGTAGAAGAGAAGATATAGGTGACATGGTCTAACCTGGTGGTTCAAGGGGCTCAGTACATCAACAGCTCTCTCTTCAACATTCAATGTTCGGGGCTGCGCTTAGGCCCAGGACCCATCGAAAGCTGGGCTACTGACTTTAGGCAAGTAAAATGGAACCAATTTACAAATTTCCATTTATAATATGGAACCAATAATTCTTTTTTGAAGTTTTTATTGGAGTATAGTTGATTTACAATGTTGTGTTAGTTTCCACTATACAGCAAAGTAAATCAGCTATATGTATGCATTTATTCCCTCTTTTGGGGATTTCCTTAAAATGGACCTAATAATTCTTAAAGGAGACTTGAGGGAACTCCTGAGCACCTTCCTCTCGTACAGTTGCAGATTCTTACCGACTCTCTGGCAATAGTGAGGGGATGGTGTGCAGGTGTGTACGTGTGTGTGTGTGTGTGTTGGTGGGGGTTGGAGGAGGGATCTGATTGGTGATGTGTATGTCCCTTGTCCCCTGAAAGGCATCTTACAGTTTAGGGATCAACCTTGTTCTTCATCCCAAATTGCTTCCAGGGGTATGGGGGCAATTCCCTGGCCTCTGAGGCTGACCACTCACATAGGAAGCAGGACTGTCTCCTGATCTGGGCTAGGCAGAGAGAGGCAGAGGAAGGTGAGAAGATCTGGGACATGGCCCTGCCTTCCCCACTCACTTGCTGCGTGACCCCAAGCCAACTTATCAGTCTTCTCTAGGGAGGCCTCCATGTCTGATTCAGTGATGTCTAGGGACCCTTTCACTCTCATCTATGGTGGGGTTGGACTAATGCTTAGTCCCTCCGAGTGTCAGTCCTCATCTGTGAAGACTCATTCATTCTCTTAATAGATACACACTGAGCTGCTTTTACGTGCCAGGTGCTGCGCTAGACACGGATTCCGGAGCTGTGAGCAACACTTAGTAGGAGAGACTGTATCATATAAAATGTACACAAATAACTAGTAATTACAATTGTGATCTGTCTTAGGAAGGAATACTTCAGGGTGCCCGAGATGATCTCTACCCCAGGGGAAGCGGAGAGGAGCCAATTAATTAATTAATGATCATGCTTTGGGCACCACATGCATTATCTCATTTAATGTTCACATCAGTCTCTGAGAAAAGGATTGTTATTTGCCCCATTTTTTCAGATGAGGAAACTGAGGTTTGAAGAAGTTGAGGCCCAGGTCATACAACCAATAATATCTAGGATTTGGACCAACACTCATCTTCCTTTTTTTTAATTTAAACTTTTTATTTGTAAATGTATGTGTATGGCTGACATAGCCGATTAACAATGTGATAATTTCAGGTCAACAGCAAAGGGACTCAGCCATACATATACATGTATTAATTTTCCACCAAACTTCCCTCCCATCCAGGCTGCCACATAACACTGAGCAGAGTTCCTTGTCCAATACAGTAGGTCCTTTTAAATATAGCCATGTGTACATGTCCATCCCAAACTCCCTAACTATTCCTTCCCCCTATCCTTCCCTCCTGGCAACCACAAGTTCATCCTATAAGTCTTGGACCCATACCCTTCTTTACAGACCTGTCTGAAAACCCCTATTGTGAATGTAAGCATCAGTACCGTTAGTCAGGGAAACAGTAGCATGAAGTTTCTCAGTTAGCTCAGCCTGTGCTGGAGCCCAGGAAGCACGGGAACTTTCAGAAGCTTGGCCCACATGTTACTGAAGGAACCAAAAAGGCAGGGTCCACCCGGTGGGCACAGGAACATCCCTGACTATGCCAACACCATCACCCCCAACACACGCTGGTTTCCTCTAAGGCTGCCCCACGTTCTTGCCTGGCCAGCAGCAGTCTCAGTGCCTCAGCCTGTCCTGGGGAAGGAAAACTGTCAGGCTGAGGTGAGTTCAGTGGCACCTGGGGAAGAGTGTACGTGCAGCGGACCATGGCGGCCCAGCTCACAGAGGCCTGGTGCAGGGGGCCCTGGCCACCTCTGCCAGTGGAAAACACAGGGGCAGCTGACACGTGTGATCTGGAGCGTGCCAATGTCCTTCTAGGTCTGGTTCCCTGCATCCGTAAGAGGCCACTGAGCATGGAAACAAGTTTTAGGGAGACCTTGATTCCCTCCAGATTCTCCCCATTTACAGATGAGGAAACTGAGGCCCAGGGAGCTTGTAGCAGACAGGGCCTCGCTGTTTTGCTCCACCACCCTAGCCAGTTCATGGGCTCAGTCCTTTCCTGCCAGGGGTGTAATCTGTGCTCCGTGGAGAGCCCTGGGAGGAACCTGAGCTTGCCTCTTCCTGCACTGGGGGATGCTAAGTTCCAAAGCTTCCTCACCTGCAAAATGCAATCATTCTTGCTCTGTCTACCCAGCAGCCTTGTGGGAGTGAGAGTAAGAGTGTATCTTACAGGGATGCTCTGTAATGACCTATGTGGGAATGGAGTCTAGAAGAGAATGGACATATGTATATGTATGGCTGATTTACTGTGCTGTACAGCAGAAACTAACACAGCATTGTAAAGCAACTATACTCCAATGTTTTAAAATTAATTAAAAAGGAATGGATCTTAACAATAATCCAACTGCCCCCTTATTTAAAATGTAGGGAAATAGGCCCAGAACTGTATGGAATAGTTTCAAGCCACACCGCCCATGACTTACAAGCACACAAATAATGAAATTCTCCTTTCCCCTGCCTGCTTTGAAAATGCAACATTTTCAAATGACCCTACGTAGTCAGCCCCATCCCTGAACACAGAAGCATCCAAAAGGTGTCAGCTGTAGTAGTAACTGTTGCTCATTTCTGCGTGGAGGGCACTGCCCACCTGCCCAGGCTCAGCGCTCCCCCACCCACCCATCCATAGAGGAAGCTGAAGGATTGAAAGTACTGCATCCTGAGCCTGCTTCTCTACCTCCCTGGTGCCCTAAACCCCAGCCTTGCTCCTGAGTGCTGTGCGCCTGGGGTCAGAGACAGCCTAGCCTCTCTGAGCCCTCAGCATACCTCAGCATGGTCGCTGCTTCCCCCCCAAGCGGAGGGCTACTTCCGCCCCCACCCAGGAGGAGGGCTGAACTCCGGCCCTGGCGGCCCTGTTCAGTGTTCCACTCCCTCCATCCTACCTCCACAGATACACATCGGATTCCTGCTTCCCCCAAGAGCTGCTCCCGCTCCCCCCACCCACCCCAGTGCTGCCCTTGGCCTCAGGCTCGCTGCCTTTCACAGCCCTCCCCCAGCCAGGAGAGTTGAGGTTCTAATCTGGGTGCCTCTAAAGAGTCCCACAAGAGTCAGGGCCGGCCAGATGTCTACCTCTCCCTTAGGCCTGCCTCCCGCCCCCTCACCAGGTGACTCTGTCTGTGTAGGGATCCTGTGCCCCCCGCCTTGGACACACACGAGGTCTTAGCATCTGTTGGTTCCCTGGCCCCAGCCCTTCCTCCTCAAATCAAAGAGAAGCTTGTCTCCCCATCCCCTTGAAGGTCATCCCCAGAAAGCCTGAGCAAGGAATTTCATTCTTCCAAGCAAAGGAGTCCAACTTTCCACACATACAAATATGACCTTGCTCCTCCAGGAGATCAAAGCCCTAACCTTGTCCATTCTGGGCCCCGATCCCCAGCGCTAGGCTTGGGCTGGCCTCATTCAGTGTACCTAGGTGTACCTGGCTTCAGGCAGGGCCCAGGCATCCTACCCCTGCTGTGCCTGCTCCAGCCATCTCCCAGGTTCTGTTGAACCTTCCAGGAGCCCCTACTGGGGACCAGAATGGATAAACTTCGCAACCCCCGCCCCCTGACTTCCCACCCTCCAGCAGTTCTTACCTGGGCCCTTTGGGTGGGGGAGGGTGCCCCGGAGTGGGCCGCTGGGCAGGAGCCCCTTTCACAAGGGCTGACAAGCTCCGGAGGGAGGCGCGGAGTCTCAGAGCAGGAAGGCGCACACTCAAAGAGGCTGCTGAGAAAGTTGGAGTAGGTGTGTCCCAGCCCAGGAGGAGGAGGAGGGAAAAGGAGGTGGGAGAATTGAGGCGGATCATCCCCTCCTGCCAGCTCTCTGTCTCACGGAGCAGGAGGGAGGGAGGGAGCCAACTGGGTTGTGGCCCAGAACTCACGGTGGGGAATCAAGTCATGGAAAATGATGGCTGGAGAGTTGCTGAGAAGTCCTGCCCATCTCCACCTGCCTTCTCTGTTTTACAGAGGGATAAACTGAGGCCCCGGTCAGATCGTACTTGTCTGAGGATGCACAGAGACCACGAGGCCCTGGGAAAGGCCCCAGGTTGCTCAGCTCTCCGGCCAGAATTCTCTCCTTTCTCCTCCCAACTCTGCAGATCTGAGATGAACAAGCACAAGCACCCCTCCCCTCGAGGTCTGGTTCAGAACCCTGGCACTGCCACCTACTAACTCAGTAACTCTGGGGGCGTTACTAGTCTGAGCCTCAGTTTCCTTTTGGGTAGATAATAACTCCTACCTTACAAGATTGTTATGAGATTTAAATGATATAAAGGTTGAGGGAAGGCACTTAGCAGACTAAGTCCCCCATAAAAGGAAATTCTTCTTACAGTTATCAGCTGTGATTTTCTCCATGAGTGACTTAACCTCTCTGATCTCTGGCTTCCCCAGCCGTGAAATGGGGGTAACAGGAATCCCTGCTTTGTAAGGTTGTGCAGAATCATGGGACAGAGATGTGTGTAAAATGCACAGCTCAGTGCCTGGATCTCTTTTCCAGGCACTGTACTAGGCACTGGGGATATAGTTATTCGCCCCACAGAGCTGAAAATGGCTCTGAGACCATCCTGTTCAGTACCCCTACCTTCCTCTCTCCCTGGACTTGCAACCCTTCTGCTGCTTCCCTGACAAATAAATAAGTCTTTGCTTGCATACCTCTAATTATGGGGAACTCACTACCTTTCCCAGCAGTCAGTTCTGATTCTTAGCAGTTCTACCTGATGTCCAGCTGAGCTACTGTTCAAGCTGCCCTTGAACCTGGTTAATAAATAAACATTCTATTTATCCTTATTCTTACTCTTATCAAAACCATGTGACCTAAGGCAGATGACATCAATTTCCTCTGTTTCCTCATTTGTTAAATGGACTCAAAACTGCTGAGGCCACTTAGAAAAGATATGTTTCCTCTGCCAAGTGACAAATGCTAACACCTGGTTCTTTGTCTAGGACTAGGTTTTCTAGATGTTCAGGCTCTGGTTTAGGGGACCCTGTGTTTAAGTGGAACCATTAAGGTTCTGGTCTTTTAAAAATATATTTATTTTTGGCTGCACTGGATCTTCATTGCTGTCAGTGGGCTTTCTCTAGGTGCAGCCAGCAGGGGCTTCTCTTGCTGTGGAGCATGGGCTCTAGGGTGCACAGGTTTTAGTAGTTGTGTTGCACGGGCTTCGTTGTACATGGGCATGTGGGATCTAGTTCCCTGACCAGGGATTGAACCTGTGTCCCCCGAGTTGGCAGGTGGATTCTTAACCACTGGACCACCAGGGAAGTCCCCAGGTTCTGATCTTGTTTATGGAGGAGTGAAGAGACTCTTGGCTATATCCCAGCTCTCGGGAGATATCCATTCATGGAATGACTGCAGTCCCTGTGGACCACGCCCTGAGGGATCTGTCACCAGCACTGGGCATGACCACAGGTGTCCAGCAAGTGGCTGCCACGTGTTGCCTGAGACGTCCAGGGAGGAATCTCCCAGGCGTCCCTCCTACAGGCTGCCTGAAAGCCGTAGGGGTTTACAGCACGAGAGGACTCCTGTGATCAACACCAATGGAAAGGCTAACCTGGGCAATTATCCACTTGGCTGATTGCCGCCCAAGTCTCCCAGTCTGGGCCGATTAGGCATTAACCCGAGGAAGGTGGCTAGGCAGCCCCACGAATCCTTTGACTAGTCATGTGCGACTATCTGCCTTTGGGCTCCCCATCCTGGCCAAGACTGGCCTCCAGCCTGTCCAGTGAAGGGATGTCTGCAGCCTGGGGGTAAGAGGAGATGAGGAATGGGATGAACCGAGAACTGCAGATCGCTACTGACATCCGTCCCCTCCTCTCCAGTTCCCCCTCCACTCTTGCCTCAGGCCCTGATCCTCCTCCCTGCTGGCCCCAGGTCCTAACCAGGTACCCATGGAACCACCTGGGAAGCTCCAGGGATCTCTGTCTAACCCAGGAGTTCTCAACTGGGGCTGCTGCACACTGGCATCACTTGGGGAGCTACAAATTCTAGTGTCCAACCACTGCCCACCCACTGAATTGTTGCCTCTGACTCCCTGGGAACAGGCCCTGGCATCAGTGTTTCCCAGCAGTGTCAGCCATGTCATAGGCATTAAAAGAATTACATCTGATTCTGAATCCCCTGCCTGGACCTCAGTTTCCCTGTTTCATTGAAGCAGGTGTTGAACTCTGATCTTTAAGATCCAGCTCTGAGATTCTAAAGCTCTAGTATTCTTGACATAGGATGCTGTAAGCTTCTAAAGAAAGACCTAGCACTCCATCCCTGCCCACTCTCCTGTTTTGCCTGGAGAAAGCTAGACTCCCCACTGTGGTCTGGGTGAGTGCTTCCCCTCTCCCTCCTAGGTTTTCCTTTCTAGAGCAATCTGTCCACATTCCCCATGGTGTAGGGAGTGTAAATGAGGGGCTTGAGCAGTGATGAAAATTCTAAACAGATGGAAAATTTCAAGGTGTCCAGAGAGTCTAGAAGCACAGATAATTGTATTTTCATTTGTAACAGGCTGAACCCCTCTAATTCCTTCTGGGGAAGGCTGAAATCTTAGGTTAATTCAGGGGAAATCAGAGGCACAAGTCATGAGAGCCAGGACATCAGAGATGCAAGTGCAGGATTGGCTGACAAGCAACCTGCTTGGCATGGGACTGAGGGGCTTCAAGGGATGTGGGGCTTTCAGGGAAATGGGACTGGTCTGTCACCCTAATGGAGGGAACTTCTGCATTACTGCCCCATGTGAGCTGCATACCCAGAGGGTATGGGAAGAGTGTAGTCCACCTTGGAGGACTGGTCCGGAGAAAAGATTCAGCTCATGGGGACAGTTGGCTGATGGACTGGTTACACTGAGACAACATGGTCAATGAACATGAGATGCAAGCTGTCATCTCTGGGGCTGGCCTCTCTTCTGTCGTACTGTGTTCTTCTTGGGGAGGGTCACATAGAGCGGCATGGGAGTGGGTACAGAGCGGGGACCCTGGAGTCAGTTTGTGGACCTGTGGACAGGAAGGGCTCCAGAGGCTTGACTGTCAAAGAAAGGGACATGGTGCCTTTAAGGAGGATGAAGTCATCGGGGATGAGGCCACCTGGCTCCATGAGGGCTGCAGCCCAGGGGAAGCAGCAGAAGGTGGAAGGCAGGTGGGCTGTGGGGGCTGAGCTGGGGGATGTCAGCTCCGAGGCTGACAGACGGGACACAGCAGGAGTGGGAACCACTAGCCCTGGCATTACCTGGGGTGCCCGGGAATGTAATCAAACACTCAGCAGACCTGCTGGCCATGGGCATCTGGGCACCACCAGGCCCTCCAGCTCATCCTGACCCCCAGCTGGGAGTTCTGACAGCTCCTGCCAGGAGCAGTGTCCGGCTTGGTTGGTCAGGCTGGAGAGAATGAGCTCACCTGCCCAATCCAGCCCTCTGTCAGCCTGCCCCAGGCTGGTTCTGGTGGGTGGGGCTGGCACAGAGCTCCCGGAGCCCGGCTGGCTGGTCCAAGGCTTTGGTTAGGTCACCCCAACAGGAAGCTGGGAGGTGGTGAGTCGCTCCAAAATGGACATGAAACAGAACCTCTGATGTCATACCCACCCTTACCTGCCCCCAGACCAGGGGATCTGATTGGTCCTGCCCACACCCCCGAGAATCAGTATCCCTCCCATGTCCCCTTCTCCACAGCCACAAACCACTTTTCTGCCTTTTGTATGGTAATAACAACAATTACAATGAATCTATAAATAACTGATATTTGTCCCAATTTATGAAGTATTAGGCTAAGCATCATCTCATTTGATCCTGAAAGAGATCCTCCTGATAAGGCACTACTGTTACCATTTTCATTTTGCAGAGGAAGGAACTGGGATTTAGTTTTTGTTTTTTTAAACTTTACAATATTGTATTGGTTTTGCCAAATATCGAAATGAATCTGCCACAGGTATACATGTGTTCCCCATCCTGAACCCTCCTCCCTCCTCCCTCCCCATACCATCCCTCTGGGTCGTCCCAGTGCACCAGCCCCAAGCATCCAGTATCGTGCATCGAACCTGGACTGGCGACTCGTTTCATACATGATAGTATACATGTTTCAATGCCATTCTCCCAAATCTTCCCACCCTCTCCCTCTCCCACAGAGTCCATAAGACTGTTCTATACATCAGTGTCTCTTTTGCTGTCTCGTATACAGGGCTATTGTTACCATCTTTCTAAATTCCATATATATGTGTTAGGGATTTAGTTTTAAGTGACTTGTCCAAGGTCGTCATACTCTTAAATGGCAGAGATAGGATTTGAACCGAGTTTATCTATATCTAAGACCTGTGCTGTTAGCCTCGGCCCTTGGTTATGCTCCAGTCTAATCACAGGATTTGGATCCATGGCCACGCCACCTGCATCTAGCAAGGCCCCACTCTCGACCCAGTGCTCTGCTTTCTCTGTCTTACACATCCGAGTAACTTTTGAATAAGGCCCCCCACATTATCCTTTTACACTGGGCCTCATAGATGAGGTGCAGATGGCCTGCATATCGGTCAGCTTCAGCCCATCACCCTCCACTGGCTCCTACTGGGAGACTGCCATCCTGCCCACGCCTACCAGGTCCATCACCCGGTTGCCCGCTCAGGAAGGTCTCTTGGCCTCTCCCTCTGCACCTCCCCATGAACTGCCAGGGCTTCTGTGCCCCTGTCAAGTGCAGATTGCTCTGTGCTGGTCTGACAGTGAGGTCTGGAAAGGATAGCACTGTGTGGTCCCTCTCCCTCTTGCTGCATTTACCAAGGAGTTGGGGCACAACGGGAGGTTTGGACTCAAAGTTAGACATTTGGATTCAAACCCAGCTCTGCCGTCTTGCAGCTGTGAGGCACTGGACAAGTTACTTAATCTCTCTGGGAAGTAGTTTCCTCATCTGCCAAATGGGGGTGAAAATAGAAGTGGCTGAATGGGGTTCTTATTTCACAGGGGTTGTCAGGATTAAATAAGATAGTGAATCAGCAAACCTCCAGCAAACCTCCACTGGACCCTGGTGGTCCAGTGGTTAGAACTTTGCCTTCCAGCCTTGGGGTTGCCAATTTGATCCCTCGTTGGGGAACTAAGATCCCACATGACTTGAGGCCAAAAAAACAAAACTTAAAACAGAAGCAATAGTGTAAAAATTCAATATAGACTTTTTAAAAAATGTCCACATCAAAAAAAAAAAAAAGAAAAAAGCTCTAAGCAGTGTGCCTGGGGCAAAAAGTGGTGGTTTTCCGAATCAGTGGTGTCTAATTCATCTATGAAGTTCCAATAGCTCTTCATATGGTGCTAATGAAATATGATAGGTGCAGAGAATGGATATGTTAGGGGAAGCACACTGATCGAAACCGCCCACCCTGGCCAGTCCCTTTAGTAACCATTCACATGAGTTGTTTTATGACAGGAGATCCTGGTAAGGAATACGGAACTAATAAGCCACCACCAACCAGAAGAGTTAGGGAAAGGTCAAAAGGAGACACCGCATGTCCGTCCACTTCCCAGAATCCCTCTCGCTAGCATCCATCTTGGCTGAGCGATGAGTGCACCACCAGGAAGGACTCTGAATTACAATGATTGGCCAAAGACCACCCGGAAACTAATCCCATCACCATAAAACCCGAGACTGTGAGCCATGCGGCAGAGCTGTTCTCCTGGGTTCCCTTACCCTACTGCTCTCCACCTGAGTGCCCTTTCCCAATAAAATCTCTTGCTTTGTCAGTGCATGTCTCCTCAGACAATTCTTTTCCGAGTGTTAGACAAGAGCCCGCTCTTGGAGCCCTGAAGGGGGACCTCCCGCTTCCTACAACAGATAGATGGCACGTGCCAAAACGCCATACGTGTAGAGGGTAGGACATGGTTACAAATAAAGGAGCTTCCCTGGTGGCTGTTTGGTAAAGAATCTGCCTGCAATGCAGGAGACACAGGAGAGGTTGGTTCAGTCTGGCTCAGGAAGATCCCCTGGAGGAGGAAATGGCAACCCACTCCAGTATTCTTGCCTGGAGAATTCCATGGACAGAGGAGCCTGGCGAGCTATAGTCCAAGGAGGTCACAAGGAATCGGACACAACTGAAGCGACGGAACACACATTAACTGTGTGATACATCTTCACCTAGCACACAGACAAAAGAACTGAGGCCCGGAGAGACTGCCCGATGTGCTCAGGGCCCTAATGCCTGCCCCTTCCTCGCTTTCTCAGACGCCTGGGTCCTGTACAGTCACCTCCAGGCTGGCAGGGCAGAGGCCTTCAGAGGCAAGAGTCTGCTCTCCAATGCCTGGATTCCAGAGGCAGCTCTGGCAGCCCAACCAGCCCCACATTCCAGACATTCTGCCCAGGCGAGGAAGAGGCCGGCCCTGAGGGAGGAAATCCAGAACCACTAGACAAGGGGTGGCTAGGGGAGAGGTCTCCTGGGGAGCAGGCCTGCCTGCCGCTCTGGATTCCTCAGTGCCCACAGCCCTCCTCACAGGCCAAACCTCAGACTGCCCAAGGCCCAGGGCTGGAGGTGTTGCTCAGGGAAAATGACTAGTAGCACAGCGGTTTTCTAACTGAAGACTTTGTAGGGATCCCGGAGGGACAGAGGGATGAGGTTGTTAAAACATGCAAGTTCCATTGAGATTGATAAGTACACACTGTTGTATTTTAAATGGATAACAAACAAGGACCTACTGTATAGCACAGAGAACTCTGCTCAATGTTCTGTGACAGCCTGGATGGGAGGGGAGTTTGGGGAGAATGGATACATGCATATGTATGGCTGAGATGCTCTGCTGTGTACCTGAAACTATCACAGCATTATTAATCAGTTATACCCCAATATAAAATAAAAAGTTTTAAAAGAAAAAAGACAAAAAAAAAACCCCACGTTTCAGTCCCCTCCCCATTACAGAGGGGCCCAGCAGTCTGTAACCAGGGCTTCCCTGGTGGCTCATATGGTAAAGTGTCTGCCTGCAATGTGGGAGGCCTGGGTTCGATTCCTGGGTCAGGAAGATCCCCTGGAGAAGGAAATGGCAATCCACTCCAGCACTCTTGCCGGGCAAATCCCATGGACAGAGGAGCCTGAATTTATTCATTTATTTTTGGCTGTGCTGGGTCTTCAATGCTAGAAGGTTTTGTCTGGTTCTGGCAAATGGGGGCTGCTCTCTAGTAGGGGTGTGGGCTTCTCATTTCAGTGCAGTGGCTTCTCTTGTTGTTGAGCATGGGCTCTAGGGCATGTGGGCTTCAGTAGCTGCAGTTCCTGGGCTCTAGAGCACAGGCTTAATAGTTGCTGCCCGTGGCTCAGTTGCTCTGCATCATGTGGGATCCTCCTGGATGAGGGATGGAACCTATGTCTCCTGCACTGGCAGGCGGACTCTCCACCTCTGAGCCACCAGGGAAGCGCAGCTTTCCGGATTTTTAAATGAGTCTCTAAGAGGGTGCCGAGTCAGGTTTGGGAGCCTCTGTATGTTTGTTGTTGTTTAGTCACTCAATCATCTCCAACTCTTTGTGACCCCCTGGACTGTACCCTGCCAGGCTCCTTTGTCCATGGAACTTTCCAGGCAAGAATACCGAGGTGGGTTGTCATTTCCTTCTTCAGGGGATCTTCCTGATCCAGGGGTTGAACCTGCGTCTCCTGCATTGCAGGTGGATTCTTTAGCACTGAGCCACCAGGGAAGCTCAGTCCACTGTATAAGTTAAAGATGAAGATGATGCAGTCAAGAAAGGGAAAACAAATGCCCCAGGTTACCTAGCCACAAGGCTGTCCAAAACGGGAGCCATTGCACCTGCTGGAAACAGGAGGGCCTCAGCAGTGAGCTGCACAAGGCAGGGAAATCCAGAAAGGAAGAGGGGCCTGAGACCAGGCTGGCTTGATAAAAAATCATAAAGATGAGTAATAATTCCCCCTCTTGCCTCCTCCTCCCCTACCCACCATCCCTGTATCCCTCTCCAGCACAGAGGCCGCCAATGGGCCCAGTTCCCAGTGTACACTGAGCCCCAGTTGCTCACACTCTGCCTGTGCACATCCATGCCCTATCCCCAATCTCCACTCTTCTCCTGAGTTTCTTTCTCATGTCATCATGTACAAGAGCGCCGTGGAGTAAAACCTCCTGGGCTCAAGTCCCAGCTCAGTCACTATCATGCTGTGTGGTCTTAGGTAGTTTCCTGACTCTCTGACTCTCAACTTATCTGTACAATGATGGGACTAGACCAGCTTTTCTCAAAGTGCAATTCATGGATCAACTGTACAGAAGCACAGAAACTTTGCTAAAACGCAGATTCTCAGACTTCCAACCAGATAAAATGGGTGAAAAAAAATTGGAGAAATCTTTAAGTGTTGCATTTACATGGTATATTTTCCTTCTCAAATAATAAAGAATTACATTTAAGGCTAAAGGCCTCTTTGCCACCACCAGCAATACCTTCTTCAAAGGCAAACAATGTAATTATTTAGGTGTGTAACCCTTCTTACATTCACATATAAATATACCAGTAGGAGATATATAGCATTGGGGGTTTTCGCTTGCTTTCAGGGGGTAAGTGAAGTGAGTAAGTGAAGCCGCTCAGTCGTGTCCCACTCTTTGCGACCCCGTGGACTGTAGCCTACCAGGCTTCCTCTGTCCATGGGATTCTCCAGGCAAGAATACTGGAGTGGGTTACCATTTCCTTCTCCAGGGGATCTTCCCGACCCAGGGATCGAACCCAGGTCTCTGGCATTGGAGGCAGACGCTTTAACCTCTGAGCCACCAGGGAAGATTCAGGGGGTGGGGTGGGTTGTTAAAGCAGTATATTGTGTGTCCTGCTGCAACTTTTTCGCTCAGTGGTGTGCTACCCGGAGCTACCCGGGCTTGGAACTCATTCTGGGGCTCTCTCAAGTTTAAGAACCTCAGAGCTAGATAAACTCTAACATCATATCTTATGAATCTGATTTTAGCATAGGGTAGGGACAGGGAGAGCGGATATTTCCAACAGTGAGGGAAAGTCCAGCCTAATTAGAGAGTCCTTGATACTTGGCCGTGGACTCCATTGCTCAGATATCCTGTGTCAGGGGTGTGATACCCTGGGAGCCAGCTAGGGTCCCCTGCTTTCCTTCCCTTAGAGCCCCCAGGGCCACTCCTCTCCCTTGCCAGCCCCCGGTCACTCTGATGTCATCTGTGCAGGTGAAGCTGACTCAGGCTCTCCTGCCACCCAGAAGGCAGCTCCATGTGGCTCTCACTGGGGACTGATTGGTGTGACTTGGTGAAGCAGCCCGGGTTTCCCAATACCTCCTCTGTGGACACCTTCAAGCACATGCCATCTGGCTCTGGGAGAAGCCCAGGAGCCATCACAATCCATAGTAGTGATGTTCTCTTCTCTGTGCTCAAGGTTCTGCCTCAGCTGTGGGACCTTGACAGAGCCCTGGTCATTCCCAGGGCTTCCCTGTCCCCATCTGCACAGAAGGTTGTACTCTTTAATCTCTAGGCCTGGCAAGAGCATCTAGTAAGACAAATCATGCAAGATTTGTCAAATGAATAATAGTTGAAAGGACCCTTCCAACTCCCAAGGACTGCAAATTCCAGCCAGCCAGTATGAACAAAATGTGCAGCGTGTGCCTAGCCCTAGACTGGAAATTGAGAAGGGTGGAACCCTGAAAGAGACGTGGTCCTTGCCCTGGAGTTGCAAACAGCCCAGCTGGGGGTCCAGTCAGTGAGTCAATCAATATTTCCCCGGAGTCTAGCCTAGGGAGGAATGGAACCAGGTCGGGGCAGTCATGGAAGGACAAGGGGTCAGGTCACAGCAATCAGGGGAGAGTGTGAGTTAGGAGACAGGCAAGTGGAGGCTGTGGTCACACAAACTAAGGGTCCTGGAAAAAGGTCAGCGGAGAAAGCATTCAAAGGGAAGATGAGGTATTTGGAGAGTGGAAGCAGGAGATGCAAGTAGGGGGAGTGAGATATATGGCAGGCTCGATAAATATTTGCAATAAACAACTTGTTATAGACACAAATTGTGTTAAATGGATAAACAGAAATTGTTGTTTAGTAGGTAAGAAGTCGTGTTTGACTCTTTGCAACCCCATGGACTGCAGCCTGCCAGGCTCCTCTGTCCATGGGATTTCCCAAGCAAGAATACTGGAGTGGGCTGCCATTTCCTTCCTTAGAGGATCTTCCTGCCCCAGGGCAGGATCGAACCCATGCCTCCTGCATTGGCAGGTGGATTCTTTACCACTGAGCCACCAGGAAAGCCCAAACAGAAATAGATGAGCATATTAAATAGATGGCAGAAATAAGCAGACAAAAATAAGCTAGCAATGTGGTTGGATGAACATGTGGCTGGCTGAATGGATGGATGAGGGACAAATGGATGAGTAAGCAGAGAAACAGATAGATAATCTTAGTCTAGGGTCATTGGATGTAGGGTCTGATGCCTAAGTTTGGATTTGGGCCCTTTTACTTACTTACTCTTACTGACCATGTATCCATGAGAGTTTTGTACTGAGAAACAGGATGATCAGTCCAGTCTCTCATGTTAACCAGGAAATTATAAGAACTGCCTCGAATAGTAGATGAGAGGGGAAACTGCATAAAGCTACATGTAAGTGTCAGAGGATTGTGGAAATAAGCAAATCTAAAGGAGTTCTTGGTCTTAGATATACAAAGAGGACAATGCAAGACTGGCTGGTGGAGGAAAAGACATAGGAGCTGGGATGTATATTACACAGCAGTAGGTCCTACTCCATCGAGTAGCTGTTGAGTTACTGAAGGCCTGATGTTAGGAGACTGCTTGAGGTCAGTGTCTCACTTTACTCACTTTGTCTCATCATCCAAAACATTCCACTCCTCCCTGACACAGCACCTTCTGCTGTGAGGCTCAACTCTGCTTCCCTCCTCGGAATCCCCTGGATCACTCAACCTCAGGGTCAGTATCCAAGGGCCCACAATACCAGAATCACTTGGGTGCCCACTGACAAGTACAGATCCTGGGGTCCCAGTTTTGTCTTCTAATTCAGAGTCCTTTAACATGCCCCAGTTGAGGATACCAGCTTGATGCCTCGCATACAATGATTCTTAAATATCTGTTCATTTTGCAGCTGTTGCTGTTTGCCTGGGCTCACTGGTTGATGTCCCATTGGCAGAATTGAGACCTGAACCCAGGACTCCTGCTGCCTATTCCAGGGGCCCTGCCAGTGCCTCCTGCAAGGAAATGGCCACCATGACCTCTCCACGGCCTTAGGCTCTAAGGCTGCAGACTCCTCAGCAACTCTGAGGCACAAGCCTCTCCAATTGCCTGAGGATTTTAAACTAAGCCCTCTGGCTTTCACCAGGCTGCTGCTGGGATCCTTGAAAACCTAGGGATAAGAGAGGCCTAGTAGAGATAAGAGATTCTTGCTTCTCCTCCCATCTGCCTGCTGCCCAGATGAGGGCCATGCTGATGCAACGCTGAAGTCCCAGGTGTGGAGCCACGGGGGCGATGCAAGAGCAGTGGAGCTGCTAATTACCCACAGAAATCCCGCATTGTTTAGAGCAATTGTTCTCGCCCTCATAACTCCCTGGAATCACCTGTGGAACTTTGCAAAATATTGTTATGTGAGCCCACCCCAGAGACTGTGAATGTCTGCAAGCCTAGGCATCAGGCTGTTAAGTCTCAGTAGGTGGTGCCAACATGGAGCCAAGGCTGGGAAGCAATGCCTAGAGGTATCCCTTATCCGGGGACTCGCCTTGTTTTCCAGCTGGAGTGCTAAGCACTGAATCCCCATTTTCCAGATGGAGTAAATGAGACTGAAGCATCAGGCAATATGCTCCAGAGCACACAGTGTCTTCCTTAAAAGCCACAGAAACCAACTTTGCATAACTTACACAGAAGGGGAAATTAATGCCGAGGGCTTAGTTATGAGCGACACAGAATGAGAGTATAGGGTTCACAGCTAGAGCTCCCAAAAGACAAGAGCCAGGAGTGGATGGGTGATCAACTCAGACCATCACCACTGGAAGGATGCCCCTCATCTCTGTGAGCAATCTCAAGATCCAGATTGCTTCCAGGGGGCTGGGCTTGCTGAGCTTGTGTCCCTGTAGAACTGAGATGAGGGAGAGGCTGACCCCACATTTGCATGCCTTGAGAGTGAGGGCTTAGTAAAGAATCTGCCTGCAATGCAGGAGACCCGGGTTCTGTCCCTGGGCCAGGAGGATTCCCTGGAGATGGAAATGGCAACCCACTCCAGTATCCTTGCCTGGAGAATTCCATGGACAGAGGAGCCTGGAGGGCTACAGTCCATGGGGTCACCAAGAGTCAGAATGACTGAACAACTAACACAACAGTAGACAGTGAGTGCATCCTTAAAATTTTCACCCTGGGACCCTTCGCTACCTGACTCCCCTCATTCTAGTGCTGAGCCTACACCTTGGCCCAGGGCTGAGGATGGCCAGAGTGACAGCCCACTAAGACTGCATCAGGTAGCCCCTGGATGCCTCTCCAAAACACAACTGAGATGCTGTTAGCAAAAAGAAAGGAATGGATGCTGGTGGGTAAAAATATAGGTCCCCACTCCCAGGTAGTTAGAGCAATTAGCGGCATGACTCTGGAGTTGGATGAATCTGGATTTAAACCCAGGGTGTCCCCTTAATATCTACTTGACCTCAGACAACTCAGCTTGTTTTTCTGAGTGAAGGATCAAAATGATGCTGATGCTGTGTGGTCACTGATCTGTGTCATGGTACTGATGCTGTACCATGTGCTGACCGCTGACTTCTGGCTCTTCATGCCATGTTCTTGCCGCTCCCCACCCCCCCCGCCACATACCAGTGTGGTCAAATGTTCCAGTAGGGGCACCTAGCTGCAAAGGAGAGAGGGCCTGGGCCCCTGAGGACCTGGAGGCAGAATCTGAAACTACTCACAGCAAGCACATCCTTCCAGACTGCCAGCAAGTCCACAGCCCAGGGAAGTGAGTGCTTATGTCCACAAAAAGACACATACAGGAATGGTGATAGCGATGCCATTCATAGAATCCATAAACTGGAAACAAACGAAATACCCATTAGCCATAAAATCAGTAAATGGAGCAATAGTATGTGAGCACAGACCACTGCTACCCGTAGTGACATGAATGATCTCAGACAAGGTCGAGGGAAGCGAGCCAGACCCCAAGTAGCATTTTCTGTATGACTCCATATACATGAGTTTAGGAACCAACAAAATTAATCCACTGAACTGTACTTAATAAGATCAGTGAACTTTATTATATGTAATGCCAATTTAAGAAAAATTTTAATTAAAAAAAAAGGAGAAGATTTAAGTTCTGCAATCTAACCAAATATGCTTAGACTTTAACAATGATTTCCTCAAAGTATTTCAGGCAAATGGACTATTTGGGAATATAGGCCTTGTTTATCCAGTGGGCATCAGTCCCCTCTTCCTAGTGTCCATCTATCCTTGGAGCATGCGCCAAGGTTCAGAAGTTTTCCCTCTCACTCCAAAGCCCAGAATGGCAAGCCGCTGGTCCATAAGCCAGTCTCCCCTTCTCAGGTCCTGTTTGACCCAGTCTATGTTGTTTGTTTGTTTGTTCTTCCATATTTCCTTTCAGAACAATCCAGACTTCTCTTGAAACTCTGGATATCTGAAAAACGGGCATGTTGGCAATAAAGGACTGGAGCTGAGATGCTGCAGGTCTTGACAGATGGGACAGGGGTGTGTGAGTTCCCCCAGCCCCTCCTGGCCGGCCTCACTCATGCCCTGCATCTTCCTGACCTCTGCTGCCATTTGAGCTGGTGCCCTGCTGCTCACCTCAGACCCGAACCTCTGCTGCTCTCCTATCCAAATCCTTCCCTGGCCCCTCTGTCACTCCTGCAGAAAGCCTCCCAGAGAAGCTCCCCAACACTGTCTTGTCCTTTCTAGGTCAGGGGCCAGTCCAACCCATCACCTGTTTTTGTACTGCTTGCAAGCTAAGGATGAGTGTGAGATTTTCAAATAGTTAGAAAAAATCAAATCAAGCATAATACATTGCGTTACATGATAATTAGATGAAATTCAAATTGCAGTGTCCATACCTAGATTTCTTGGAATACAGCCATGCTCACTCATTTAGGAATCATCTGTGGCTGCAGAGTTGAGGAGCTACAACAGAGAAAATATAGCTCGTAAAGCCTAAAATATTTACCATCCAGCTCTTTGCAGGAAAAGTACACCAGACTGTGCTCCAGCTGCCCCCAGTCCACTGGATTGTTGCCGTATCCTTTACACACTGTGCTGTTTGGATGATTTGCTGTCTTGAACTCTTTAATGAGATCGTGTCATATGCCACCCTTGTACCACTCCTTCCATGGTCTTTTCTTTAATATATTTATTATTTATTTGGCTGCTCTGCATCTTAGTTGTGACACACAGGATCTTTAGTTGCAGCATGTAGGATCTAGTTCCCTGACCAGGGATTGAACCTGGGGCCCCTGCATTGGGATCTTGGAGTCTGAGTTATTGGACCACCAAGAAGTCCCACTTCTTCCATGGTCTTACCTCTGATGGAGCAGGTAGTTCTCTGCCTTAGGGGTTGGGGAAGCAGGAACAGCCTGAACCCCTCCAAATGGATTTGGGAAGACTAAGGAGCATATCCAAGCTGAAACACCAAAGGAGGCAGAGACCTGGATACCTACTTCCTCTTTTAATTGCCCCTGCTTACAAGACCCCTAGAACCCTAAGTCTCTACTCCTGGAAGGGACTTCTGAGAGCCTTCCACCCATCCATCCACCCACCCATCCATCCATCTATCCATTCACTCATCCAACATTATTAGCGTCCTTGTATGTTCAGCGCCCTGTGCAAGGTTAGATTGCAGACTAAAACTTGGTTTCTGTCCCTAAGAACATAGCATTTGGTGGGTAAGATGGATGTCTAAAAACAAAATTATGCTTCAGTGTGAAAAGCATTATAGGGAGATGTGAGCATGCAGCCAGCGCTAATTCCAATTCTTTAATTTTGCAACTGAAGACAACATAGTGAACCAAAGAGGCTAAGAAACTTGCCCAAGGTCCCACTGCAAGTTAGTGACAGACATGGAACTAGAATTCTTTCTTAACTCTCTCTTCTTTGCACTTTGCTCTCCAATTCCTTCCTCCTCTTATTCATTTAACAAATAGTATGGAGCCCCTGGAGTAGGAAATGGCAACCCACTCCAGAATTTCTGCCTGAAAAATTCCATGGATGCAGGAAACCAGTGGGCTACAGTCCATGGGGTCACAAAGAGTGGCATGACTAAGAAAACACACACACACTCACATGGAGCCCCTACCACATGCCAATCACTGCTCCATGTGCTGGGCCTGCAGTAAGTGAGTGAGAAAGACGTGCTTCCTGCCTGCCGGACTTTCTAATGGAGGGGAGGAGGCAGAGAATAAAAGCATCAGCAAATCAATCAGTTGGATGATTGGAGCGAGCTGTGTGTCCTAAAGAAAGCAGAAGGGTCAGAGTAGCTTGGCCCCGTTTCGGGGGTTGGCCAGGGAAGGCCACCCTGAACAGATGACCCGGGAGGGGACCCAGAGTGAGAAGAAGCCAGCCACAAGGTCAGAGAGGAACGTTCCAGGCAGAAGGAAGAGCAACAGCCAGGCTGTACTTCCTCCCAGACTCAACTCCTTGCTCCACTCTGAACAAGAGAACCACACACTGGAAGGTAACTAGTGACTATTTCTCATTCAGGGTTTTGCTCTGCTTTTTGCTTGTTCAGTGCCCGTCTGCTGTGCTAACTGGAAGCGCTGTGAGAGGAGGTGCTGTGGAGGGTTGCCAATCCAGGGTGTTGCTGTGAATTGAAGGGAAAGCGGTGGGGAGGAAATTCTGATGGAGATGGGGAAAGCAAGGGGGGTTCTCTCTGAGCACTCAACTGACAGTAAATGAGACTCTGCAAGACTGGTTACCAAAAAGTAACAAAACCTCCGTCTCAGCCACATAATTGCTGCACTTAATTCTTTAAAGGATTATCTTTGAGACTGGAGGAGGGTAGGGAGCCCAACCTGGGAGTTCTGGCACCCACACAACCTCCTCTGAGGCAGCAGGAAGACCTGGGGATCCCAGTTGCCTTAGCAACAACCCGGTTGGGAGCCAGGAATCCAGGGTTATAGAACCATCTCTGCCCCTGAGTGTGTGACCTTGAACCAGTATCCTACCCTCTCTGGGTCTCAGTTTTCTCATCTGTGCAGTGAGTGAGGATATGCTGAGAAGCATAGTTTCAAACTATACTTCAAGGAGCACTAGAGTCCTAAAGAGGGGTTCTTAAGGTTGCCTTGGGGGAAGGGGCAACAGAAGATAAGACAGAAAGAAGTGGTGTCCCTGCTCTTTTCAACCAGAATAACCCTTCTTGAATCCACTTCACCCTCTGGGCTTCTGCATGAGGAGGTGATGTGTAGTAATAGCGAAAACAAACACTGAGCCCTCCCACGATGTTGGGTGGATTACATGCTCTAATGTGTGCAAAGCGCTTAGTGTAATTACCCTGCTTAGTATTTTATCATGAGCACATATGTATCTTAGAGATGAGGAAACTGAGGCTCTGAGCTGTTAAGTAAGCTGTCTAGGATCTAAGATGCAAACGCTTGTGATCAGGCCCTTTTTAGCTGGCCCAGGATTCAGAGCACAGGTGTTTTGTATTAAACTAACAGGCTTGCTAGTTAGTTTAATACAAACTGAGGGCTCTGCTGCTTACTAACAGGCCTTGAGGACCTCAAGGGTTATTGAAGGAGATAATGCGCATGATAATGCGTACTTCAGCTGGTACTGGCTTATGGTAAAGGTTCAATAATTGTTAGCTGCTATCATGGTTATTGTTATTTTAGTTTCATGTGAAGACTGATCCCACTTCTAAAATATGTTTGGAAAGGACTGGAGTGAGTGATCCGTAGAGATCTCCCAGTCTAGGCAGTCTCCTTCTCAGAGAGAGGCATGCAGTGTGGGTGGGCGGTACCCTCCTGCTGTGAGGGTTGGCAGGGGTGATGCTGGCTGGTAAGGAGGCTGTCATTAGTTCGGTTTTTACAAAGTGAGAAAAAGGACAGACAGGCTCACTGGAACAATCTCACTGATTTTCACAAAATTAACTTTACTTCATTTAAAGGATGGTACTTGAATGAGATGGAAACGTAAGAACAAAACTGCCTGGTGTTTGTTGAGCCCTGGCTATGTTCTGGACACTTTACACAGATGCTCTTGTTTAATCCTCACAACCCCAACACCTGCACTCTCCCCACCCCACCTCCACCCACCCCCTATAGAGTTGAGACAACTGAGACTTAGCACAGTCGACTATTTTGTTTGAGGTCCCATCCCACAACCGAAAAGTGGCAGAGCTGAGACACTCAGAGGCCCTCAGGACGCAGAGCTCTGCTCTCTTTACCCACATGCAATCTGTCCTGGGGCCCACTTTTATGGTTTCTGGCCTTAATGAGATACCATTTACATGCCATAAGATTCACCTATTTAAAGTATACAGGTCAATGGCTTTTGATTTATTACACAGTTAGGCAATGTTCGCCCTAGGAGAATTTTAGAACTTTTTTATCACCCCTGCCCCCAAATTCCATACCCATTAGTGGTCACTCCCCAATCCCTGTCCCTCCCCTTCAGCCCCTGCTGACCTCTGATCTACTTTCGGCCTCTGTATATTTGCCTAATCCAGACATTTCAAATGAATAAAACCATACGAGATGTGTTCTGTTCCTGGCTTCTTTTTACTGAGCATAATGGTCCTGAGGTTCATTCCTGTGGTAGCATGTGCTTCGTTCCTTTCTGTGGCTAAAGAAGATTCCAGGTACAGGGACACCCCACTTTGTCTATCCCTTTATCAGTCGATGGGTACCTGGACTTTTCTACTGTTTTAGCTGTTAGGAACAATGCTGCTATGAACATATGTGTTTGAGGTGGGTTTTTTGTTTTGGGGTTTTTTTTGGCGTATGTTTTCATTTCTCCTGGGTAGAAAGGCTGTGTCATATGGTAACTCTATCCTTAGCATTTGAAAAACTGCCAAACTGTTTCCCCGAGTGGCCATTTTGTGCATTCCCACCAGCAATGTATAAGGTTGCCAATTTCTCTACATCCTTGCCGACACTTGTTATTATTTGCCTTCTTGATTACAGCCATCCCAGTAGGTATGAAATTGTATTGTGCTGGAGTTTTGATTTGCATTTCCCTAATGACTAATGTTGAGCATCTTTTCATGTGCTTATTGACCATTTGTGTATCTTTTTGTGTAATTCAAATCCTTTACCCATTTTAGAATTAGATTATTTGTCTTTATGTTGTCGAGTTATAAGAGTTCTTTATATATTCTGGATAAAATCCCTTATAATAAATACAATGCATAAGCATTTTTTCCAGTTATGTGGGTTGTGCTTTCACTTGTTTGATGGCATCATTTAAAACACACATTTTTAATTTTTATCTCCAGCTAATACATTTTTTTCTTGTATTGCTTATGCTTCAGGTATTATATCTAGAAAATTATTGCCTAATCCAGAGATCCTCACTGATATTTTCTGATTTTGCAGTCCTTTATGTCTATGGTCCATATTGAGCTGTTTCGTGTATGATACTATGCTACTGCTACTGCTAAGTCGCTTCAGTCGTGTCCGACTCTGTGCGACCCCAGAGACGGCAGCCCATTAGGCTCCTCTGTCCCTGGGATTCTCCAGGCAAGAATACTGGAGTGGGTTGTCATTTCCTTCTCCAATGCATGAAGTAAAAAGTGAAAGTGAAGTCGCTCAGTCCTGTCTGACTCTTAGCGACCCCATGGACTACAGCCTACCAGGCTCCTCCGTCCATGGATTTTCCAGGCAAGAGTACTGGAGTGGGGTGCCATTGCCTTCTCCGGCATGATACTATATAGGGTCCAAATTAATTCTTTTGCATTTGTGTATCTAGTTATCCCAGAACTGTTTGTTGAAAGGGCTATTATGTCCATGTTGAGTTGTTTTGGTGCCCTTATCAAGATCAATTGCATATAAATGTAAGAGTTTATCTCTTTTGAGCTTTTGATTTTTTTTCCATTGACCTATATGTCTATCCTTATGCCAGTACCACACTGTCTTGATTACTATGACTTCGAAGTTAAGTTTTGAAATGGAGAAGCATGCGTTCTTCAACTTTGCTCTTCTTTTTCAAGATTGTTGGCCTTTCTGTGTTCCTGGCATTTCCATATAAATTCTGGAATTAGCTTGTCATGTGCATGTGTGTGCATGCTCAGTCACGTCAGTCTCTTGGGGGCCCTACGGACTATAGCCCACCAGGCTCCTCTCTCCATGGGATTTCCCAAATTCTACCCAGAAGAGTCCCATTTTTTTAGAAGTGTTCTTTCTTTTGTGAAATAAGGTGATAGAAGACAGTAATTTTTAAAGGCTTTATTTAGCCAAAGAGAGAGAGAGAGAAAAGAAAAACAATCCTGTATTGGGCCCACAAAATTCTGGGAAATGTTATCAACCTATGAAATCCAAAAGTGACTTAGAAATTTCTGGAGAATGGGTCAGATTTTCAGGTAGGGCAAAGAGTGTGCCCTCCTGGGGAGGAGAAGACAGAGATGGCATCAAGTGGATCCTTGTTGTAGCAGCTACACCTTGGAGTGTCTTAAAGACTGAGAGGTGGGATGGGGAAGACCCTATTTGCAGGAAAGGCCCAAGAGACTCCTGGGGAAAAAAGTCACCCTCAACCAGGGGAACGAGGTCTTGGCCCCAAGTAGGCACCAATGTCAAGATGACGGAAAGGGGTAACGTGGGGGACAGCCCAATGTCTGACATTCAGAATTAGCTAATATTGACTTAGTACTTATCCTGAACTAAGCACTTTAGATAAATCCTCATTCAGTGCTCACAGTCTGCAGTCCATGGGGTTGCAAAGGGTCAGACACAACTAAGCAACTGAATTGAACTGAACAATCTTTTAAGTTCATGTTGCATTGCTTAATTGGCTGACAGAGCACTGTCCACCAGAAATACCATGTATCCACATATGTGATGTAAAACTTCCAGGAGTCGCATTAAAAAAAGTTAAAAGAAGCAGGTGAAATTCATTTTGGTAACATTTTTAGATAACTCAATATTTCAAAAATGGTATTCTATCCAACTTGAAATCAACATTTACTAGTGAGATATTTTTCTATTCTTTTTTTTTTTCTTACTAACACTTTAAAAGCCAATGTGTTCTTATACATGTCCAGAACATCTTGATTCAAATGCTAAATTTTCATAAGCAAGATTTGACCTGTGTTTAGATTTCATAAGGTTTACATTTGAAAAAATAGCTTCACATTTCTGAGTTATATCAAGCATACTTAAAAGTGAACCAAATATGTGCTTTTAAATTTAAATTAATAAAAAGTAAATAAAATAAAAAAATTCATTTCCTCAGTCTTCAGTTTCCTAGTCTACCCAGATTTCCAGTGCTCTATAGTTATGAATGGTTAGTGGCCATTGTGTTGGACATGCAGGTGAACACTCCTGTCACACTATGTCA
Organism: Bos indicus x Bos taurus; assembly: GCF_003369695.1. Taxonomy (NCBI): domain Eukaryota; kingdom Metazoa; phylum Chordata; class Mammalia; order Artiodactyla; family Bovidae; genus Bos; species Bos indicus x Bos taurus. The sequence continues at coordinate 14,517 of NW_020867390.1, read as the reverse complement.
TGAGGGCAGTAAGAGTCAGCTTGGTGACCACTGCACCCCTTGCATCGAGTGTGACATGGTAGGCATTCAATTCGACTGGGTCATTTGTAGAGATGTGGATGGACTAGAGTTTGTCATAGAGAGTGAAGTAAGTCAGAAAAACAAATATTGTATATTAATGCATATATGTGGAACCCAGAAAAATAGTACAGATTAACCTAGTTCCAGGGCAGTAACAGACACAGATGCAGAAAACAGACATGTGGACACAGTGGGGAAGGGGAGGTGGGATGAACTGGGAGATTAGGTTTGACATATATATACTACCATGTGTCAAATAGACAGCTAGTGGGAACCAGCTGTATAGCACAGGGAGTTCAGCTCGGTGCTCTGTGATGACCTAGATGTGTGGGATGGGGGTGGTAGTGGGAGGGAGGCTCAAGAGGGAGGGGATACATATATATATACACATATACATATGGCTGAGTCAGTTCATTGCTCAGCAGAACATTAATGTATAATGTAACACAACATTACAGAGCAATTATACTCCAGTAAAAATTTTTAAATAAAAAACAAGCGTTTATTGAAGAATGCATACATGAGTGTATCAACAAGCAAATTGAGCTAACGGTCAAATGAAATAACTAGTAAACATACAACTAAACTAGGCCAAATGCCTACAGCTAGTAAGTGACAAGGAGAGAATTCAAAGCCAGGTCTGACTCATTCCAAAATCCATTGGCTGCAAAAAAAAAAAAAAAAAAATGTGGGTATAGGAAAAAACGAAGCCTGACTACTGAGCCAGGGACTGTCAGGGGGTCTGCAATGCCCTGCCAGCCCTCGGTAGGATCCCTCTCGCCCACCCAGCCTTCCTGACCCGCTGTGCTACCTTCCCCCTGGCCAGACTCCGAGAACACTCCAGGAGCTCAGAGGAGTAAAGACCAGTAGGAGCTGGTGACACCATGGATGTGGTGACAGCCGGCCGCACACAGCATAAGAGCAAAACCCCGGGCACGGGAAGTGGACACCAGCTGCACAGACAGAGCCCTCATTTGTCTTGAAATCTGCAAGACTGATCTCATATCTGGTCACCAGTCCTGGCCCAGAACAGGAATTAGGAGCCAAGAGAAGACTTCAGTTTCAGTCACAGGACTTCAGAGCTGGAAAGAGATGGAAGTTTCATCTCATCCAAAACATTCATCCGGAAGATCAGGAAACTGAGGACCGAGAAAGGCAAGGTCCCACGCTCAGTTACACAATGGTCTCTTTAAAAGGAAAGATCACATCTTAGTATCTCTACTGCTCATGATATTACTACTTATTTTCTCTAAAATGATACTAGATTCAAGTTTTCTTCCAGCCCCTGCCAATCCTTCTGCTACCCCCATAATTGGAGAAGGCAATGGCACCCTACTCCAGTACTTTGCCTGGAAAATGCTGGAGCGAGGTGGCCACATTGCCAAGAATTTCAGTCGGTTCTACCTTGAGCTTTTGCTGACCATTCTCTCTGCCTGAAATGCCTTTTCTCCCTTTGTTCTTTTCTACTCCACCCCTCACAGTCTCAGCCTGGCTAGAGGGTTACCTTTCAAGGCCAGGGTCAAATATCACTTTCTAGATGAAGTTTCCTCTATGCCGGTGAACTTGTGCATCTCTTCTTCTGTGAGCCTCTCCACAGTAGCTATGAGACAACGGAGGAAACCAGGGGGCTTCAGGAAACTATGGGAGGGGCCCTGTGCTTTACATAGTAAGTCACATGCATGCATGCTAAGTTGTTTTGGTTGTGTCTGACTCTCTGCGACCCTCTGAACTGTAACCCACCAGGCTCCTCTGTCCATGGGATACTCCAGACAAGAATATTGGAGTGGTGGCCTTTTCCTTCTCCAAGGGATCTTATGTCTCCTGCATTGGCAGGTGGATTCCTTACCACTAGTGCCACTTGGGAAGCCATGACTGAGACCTAAGGTTGAGGGGAGATTGTGGAAATTAAGACTGGAAAGAAAGATTGGGGCTGACAGGACAGTGGGGCAGATCATAAACAGCTGAGAAGTGAGGACATGGAGGCCTTGCTGTGCCTGTGTGGAGTGGAAGCCAGATCTGGTCCTACAACAGGGGCATTTCTCCGGGGATCTTGCTTGATCCCATTTTCACAAGGAGATGGAAAACATCACTGAAGGTGTGATCCCTGGCCTCTCAAAGCTTCAACTCCTATAAAGACCAATCATGTATTCATTTATTCAACAAGTGCCCATTGAGAATTTTACCTTGTGCCAGGCACTATCATAGACATGGAGAATAAAAGTGTGTGTGTGTGCGCACAGAGTGGAAAAGGTTGATATGTAGGCTCATAATTCTTTCAATGTGCTAAGCACTGTCCTGTATGCTAGGGATACAGCTGTGCAGAAGGCAAGTAGGTTCCTGCCTCGGGAAGTTCCTGCTCTGGTGAGAGAAGACAGACATCGAATAAGTCATGACAAGTTGGACAGGTGCAGTGCATTTTGTGAAAGGATAGTAAGAAGCACCACAGGCACATGCAGCAGGGGAGCCTGTCTTGATCTGGTGCCTCCATCATTTTATCCACCCCTCAAAGATGAAATACAAAGAATTCCAAGATGAAAGGTGAAATGCAAAGTGCCGGGTGCTTTGGGAGTCCAGCAGGAGGGCACTGAACCTTGGTGGGATTGAAAGGAAGGTCTCTTGGAGGAGGTGACACCCAACGTCATCTACAAAGATGTATGACTATAGGTCGGAATAGATACAAGGAACAAGAAGGACCTGTAAAAGAGGGTCTGAACTTTTCTGACAACGTGATATTTGATTTAAGACTTGAAACCTAAGTGGAAGTTAACTGGTAAGAGATGAAAGGTGACAGGTGTTCCCAGCAAGGGACGAGCATGTGCAAAGGCCCTGGGGTGGGAAGTATGATTCTCTGAGAACCACTTTCCTCCCCAAGTCCTTTGGCAAGGATCTGTAGGATCAAACCAGCAGTTAGAGCAGAGAGCTGGTACTGGAGAATGTCCTGTGTGCTTGCTGTGCTCTGTTGGTGGGGCATTCAGGTCACTGAGAGGCATCTCCCTGGGACCTAATTCTGAACTAAGAGCATCTGAAGGAACTTTAAAGATCACTGAGGGACTTCCCTGGTGGTCCAGTGGTTAAGACTCTTAGTGCAGGGTGTGCAGATTGGAACCCTAGTCAGGGAACTAAAATCCCACATGCTGTGTAGCATGGCCAAAAGATTAAAAAAAAATTTTTTTTTTAAAAAGATCATTGAATTTAGCATCACCAAGCCCTCCCTCTTTCCTGAAAGAGAACTGAGACTCAGAGAAAGCAGGGGACTTATGAGTGTCACAGATGATCATGCTAATTAATCATCACGAGGTAGAGACAATTACTGGTTTCATGCAATGAAGGAGGAAACTGAGGCTCATAGGGGGATCTTGACTGGGGTCACCCAGCTAGAAACTCCCAGAGTTGCTGACCCCAGAGACTATAATCCTATTCAGCAGAACTCTTAGGCAGAACTTGGCCAGAACCCAGGTTCTCTGACATTCAGCTTCATGGTTCTTGCTTTAGAATAGAAATTCAACCTGGTGTACCCTTTCTGGGAGACCTCCTTGAACCAGGAGTGACCAATTTCTGGTTCACCCTTAATAGTGTGGGGCGACAAGCAAGGGTCCAAATGCCAGGCCCTGTGGCTCTAGCCCACCTGCCTTCCCTTCCTACCTGTTCCTTTTCCACAAGGAAGGTGCTGACACCTCTCAGCCAAAACTCCACCCACACCACCCCAACGCCTGCCCAGCAAATGGCACCAACTTGCTCCCTCTTCGACAGCCCTCGGGATGCACTGCCAGCCCTTGGAGAAAGCCAACTGGCAGAGGCCTGATGCAGAGGGAAGTGATGGGGGAGGCCACAGGCTTGGGGTGATCTGTTCCCTTGACTCCACAGACTCTTGGCCTCAAGGGGAGAATGCTGCTGGGGGATGGGCAGGATGGGTCAGGGTGGGGCCCCATAGCTCCAGCATGAGGATTATCCTAACTGAAGACAATCCCGGGGCTACCACTAGGTACCCCCTCTACCCTCACTAGCCAGCTCTCTCCATCAGGAGATATTGGTACATATTCCTTATACTCCCTTCAAGACACACAGCGCACACCCCTACCTCCTCCTGGGCCCTCACCTAATAATTACCCCCACCTCCCACCCAAATCACCCCATCCCCACCTTGGTTGTGCCTTGACTTGTGTGAAACACAGGCCTGCGAACTGTGCTAATGCAGGATGAGTCAGGGGCAGAGGTCAAGTTGCTGAGAGTCCTGGGAAGCTGCTCTGAGCAGGGAAGAGGAAGTTCTGGGGCCAAGAGGAGTGAATCAGGCAGGAGGTGCTCTTACATCCTGGTTTCTGGCCTCTACTCAGAAACACCTGGCAGCAAGGTGGGTGGGGTGGGGGCTGTGTGTGGGGTGGGATCAGCCAGCCCTGGTCTTGGGTCAGGCAGCATTAAAGAAGTCTGTTTTTCCGGGAAAATATGTAGTTACAATCTCCAGAGTTGCCGATTCGCAATTTGCTTATGGGGGAAATGAGAAGGCTGTGTGTGTGTGTGCATGTGTGCGTGTGTCTGCCTGTGACAGCTGTGTGTATGTCTCTGGGCACACCTGTCTATACATCCATCTGTGTGGTTGTGTGTCTGTGTGTTCAGTGTCTACGTCTGTGTTTGAATACGTAAGTCACGTTGCCTATGCCTGTGTGGCTCTGTTGTGTGGGTCTACCTGTCTGTCTTTCCCTCTGTAACCTGTCTTGGGGCAGCAAACAAGAGACCCCCAGCTTGGCTCCTGCCTTATGATTCCTGAACCTGTAGTCTCAACCACTGTGTTTGACAGCCTCTTGAGTACTGACACTGCTTCCTATTTTCATCATTGTTGTGAGAATATAATAGATACAATATATATTTGTTGAATTAATATCTCAGAGGGGCCCCCACCTGGTCCCGCTCTCTGAGAACTCCAGAAGTCCCAAAGAGGGGGCCCAGGATGTGAGAGAAACTTCAGCCAGGTATATTTCTTTCATGGCTCAGGACACAAGTGTCAGCTAACCTCTTCAACCCTCAAACTTTTGTCCAGTGTACCCTTCTGCCCTGGTCAAAAGTCAGGAAACAAAGCCCTGAGCTCTGTTGTTACCTTGCTGTGTGACCTTGAGTAAATCCCTTTCCCTCTCTGAGCCTCAGTTTTCCTATCTGTTAAAACAGCATGTTGGATTTATGGACATCAGAGGCCACATCTAGTCTCAGCATGGTGTGGTGGTTTTTTTGTTGATTCTTTTGGGGTGCGTGCGTGTGTGTGTGTGTGTGTGGCTGTGCAGCAGTGGAAGCACAGAGTCTTGACCATTAGACCACCAGGGAAGTCCATCATTTTTGCCTTCAAGCCCTTTGCTCAGTGACTCCTGTCCATCCTGACATTGAATCGATTTAATTCCCTCTCTCAGATCCTTCTCCCACTTGTTCCCCTGATCCCAACTCAGGCTATGAGCAGAGGTCCCAACCAAGTCCTGCTCTTCAAGTCTTCATGCTATTACTATGTTCTTGGCTCTAAGTGCCCATTGGTATCCCCCAGGAATAATAATTAAGATCCCCTTTGCTAGAAACCTGCTGGTTGATGTTTATAGGCTTGGGAAGGGAACATCTTGGGAAAACGGTGATGAAAAATGCAGTCCTCTACTACCTTGGCCTCTAGGCCCCTGGGGGTGGAAGCATTCCGTGAGTTGATTTTTCCAGAGAGAGCTGGGGAAGGGTGAGGGGAAAGGTATTGCTGATTAATGTTCTAAAACCTTCTGTTAAGCATTTCAGGTGGGAACCTTCCCTAGGTGTATTACTACTTCCCTGCCTTCCCAAACAAGAGGCTAAGCATGACTTCATCTTTGTTTGATGACTCAGGGCCATTATAAAACATTAATAATTGAATTGAGTGTTAATGCAGAAATGTCCTTAAGCGCTGTGAAGGTATGTTAGGCTATTTGCCCCTGCACTGCGAGAGCCAGGCTTTTTTTTTTTTTTCCATATTTTTTCCTTGTTCACTGGCAGAGTGTCAACTATCACTTACTTTACATTTGTTCTATTTATAATAGTGAATTTGTTAGATAACTGCATATGTACATTGTGTAGACAATGAGTACATGTATTTACTAAGCAAGGGTGTCTCCTATGAATAAAATACATGGTAGATTTCATACTACCATGACTACTCAGAAGCCTTTGTTCCAGCACTTATTAGCCATGTGAGCCTAAAAAGATCTTTTATCACTCTGATCTATAAAATGGGATGAGCAATAGTATCTGCTTTGTAAGGTTATGGCAACTAAACATAAAGTTGTATGCAATGAAGGCACTTTACACACTTCTTCGCAATAGCTGCTACTCAACAAGTGTTATTTATTTTACTCTTTTAAAAAAAAATTATTTCTTTGGGTCTTCATTGCTTTTGTGAAGGCTTTCTCCAGTTGCAGAGAGCAGGGGCTTCTCCTGTTGCAGCGTGTGGGCTCTAGGTCCCCCGAGCTTCAGTAGTTGGGGCACTCAGGCTCAGAGGTTGTGGTGTATGGGCTTAGTTACTCTGCTGCATGTGGGATCTTCCCCGACCAAGGACTGAACCCACGTCCCCTGCATTGGAGGCACGTTCTTATCCACTGTGCCACCAGGGAAGTCCTTGTTTTATTCTAGGATTCCTGTCTGAATTATGGGCCAGTGATATTGCTGGGTAGCTACTTGAGTTCTTCATGACTAAGATGATTCATCCCTAAAGAATGCTTTGAGGTGCAAATAACAGAAATTCAGTTAATGTTATCCTAAACAAATGGGTGTTTGTCTTTATTACAAGAGAAAGACAGGTAGACAGCTGTTGCCCTTAGTGACTCAGTGATGTTAGGACTGGTGTCACTGAAGCTTTTTTTGGTTTCTGCTTCATGGCCACAGTGTGGATGCTGCAACTCCAGTCATTACGTCCTCTTTCAAGGCAGAAAGAGAGAGACAGAATGATGCTGGCTATGTCTGTTTTCCCATGTGTTTGCTTTCCCAGATTTCTCCTTGTTTCATGGTCTAGAACTGGGTTACATGACTGTTGTCAGTACAAAGGGTTCTGAAAAATATGAAACATGCGTGTCATGATTAGCTTAGACGAAATGTCACATCTCTCTTGGGACTTACTATGCCATCTCTCCTTATTTCCGTCCTCCATCCAGGGTTCTGTTAGTGATAAAGAGGGAAAAATAGATACCAGATCAGCAGCTAACATTGTTTATCCCAATAACTATCATCATTCTTTATTTAGTCTCACTTAGGAAACTTTGATTACAAATGGCAGAAACCAAAATTAGATTGGCTTAAGGAAAAATAAATAAATTGATAGAAAAATTAATGGGAAGGAAGAAGGCAAATAATAAAAGAAATGAATTGACTCATATTCCTGAGAAGTCCAGGAATAACTTGACTTTAGGTAGTTCACTTCAGTTCAGCTCAGTTGCTCAGTCATGTCCAACTCACTGCAACCCCACGAACCACAGCACACCAGGCCTCCCTGTCCACCACCAACTCCTGGAGTCCACCCAAACCCATGTCCATTGAGTCAGTGATGCCATCCAACCATCTCATCCTCTGTCGTCCCCTTCTCCTCCTGCCCTCAATCTTTCCCAGCATCAGGGTCTCTTCAAATGAGTCAGCTCTTTGCATCAGGTGGCCAAAGTATTGGAGTTTCAGCTTCAACATCAGTCCTTCCAAAGAACACCCAGGAATGATCTCCTTTAAGATGGACTGGTTGGATCTCCTTCAAGTCCAAGGGACTCTCAAGAGTCTTCTCCAACACCACAGTTTAAAAACATCAATTCTTCAGCACTCAACTTTCTTCACAGTTCAACTCTCACATCCATACATGACCAATGGAAAAACCATAGCCTTGACTAGACAGACCTTTGTTAACAAGTAATGTCTCTGCTTTTGAATATGCTATCTAGGTTGGTCATAACTTTCTTTCCAAGGAGGAAGTGTCTTTTAATTTCATTGCTGCAATCACCATCTGCAGTGATTTTTGGAGCCCAGAAAAATAAAGTCAGCCACTGTTTCCCCATCTATTTTCCATGAAGTGATGGAACCGAATGCATGATCTTAGTTTTCTGAATGTTGCACTTAAGCCAATTTTTTCACTCTCCTTTTTCACTTTCATCATCAAGAGGCTCTTTAGTTTTCACTTTCTGACATAAGGGTGGTGTCATCTGCATATCTGAGGTTATTGATATTTCTCCCGGCAATCTTGATTCCAGCTTGTGTTTCTTCCAGCCCAGTGTTTTCTTCCAGCCCAGTGTTTCTCATGATGTACTCTGAATGTAAGTTAAATAAGCAGGGTGACAATATACAGCCTTGATGTACTCCTTTTCCTATTTGGAACCAATCTGTTGTTCCATGTCCAGTTCTAACTGTTGCTTCCTGACCTGCATATAGGTTTCTCAAGAGGCAGGTCAGGTGGTCTGGTATTCCCATCTCTTTCAGAATTTTCCACAGTTGATTGTGATCCACACAGGCAAAGGCTTTGGCATAGTCAATAAAGCAGAAATAGATGTTTTCTGGAACTCTCTTGCTTTTTCGATAATCCATCAGATGTTGGCAATGTGATCACTGGTTCCTCTGCCTTTTTTAAAAACCAGCTTGAACATCAGGAAGTTCATGATTCACATATTGCTGAAGCCTGGCTTGGAGAATTTTAAGCATCACTTTACTAGCGTGTGAGATGAGTGCAATTGTGTGGTAGTTTGAGCATTCTTTGGCATTGCCTTTCTTTGGGATTGGAATGAAAACTGACCTTTTCCAGTCCTGTGGCTACTGCTAAGTTTTCCAAATTTGCTGGCATATTGAGTGCAGCACTTTCACAGCATCATCTTTCAGGATTTGGAATAACTCAACTGGAATTCCTATCACCTCCACTAGCTTTGTTCGTATTGATGCTTTCTAAGGCCCACTTGACTTCACATTCCAGGATGTCTGGCTCTAGGTGAGTAGTAAGCCTGGGCCAAATGCACAAACAGCATAGGCAAAAGACTGCCCTTCTCCACTTTTGTCTGTTTTCCTTTGCGTTTGCTTAATAATCAGCTGAGTTCTCTTCACCTGATAGTGTCTGAGAGCTCCACGCTCTTATTTCCCCCCGCTCTTGTCTGGCAGAAAAGAGAGTGAGTCATTTCTCCCTGTTACTACAAGTCAAAGTTCCAGGATGAAAATTGGTTGGCTATGACTAGGTCACAGGCCCATCCTCAACCAGTCGTGGTGACTACAGGGAATTCAGGGCTCTGATTGGCAAGACCAAATTCTCAGCCCCAACTCTAGAGTGTTAGGTTCAATCAGCTGCCCCCAAAGCTCTGGTTAAAACTGAAGGTTAGGTGGACTGGACCCCATCATGAAAATGAGATGTGGAACCAGAGGAAGAGGGGGATGAATACAAACAGGCATAGAACTTTGCAGTTTTACCATAGACCTATGAATTTGGAACAGCAGGGATTCTGGTCCCATTTTACAGTGAGTTGTAACCATCTAAGAGAGCCATTTAGCTCATGGGTGGTTAGAATGCATCCCAATGCATCTGAATTCCTGGTATTCCCTACAACCACAATCCTGAGCCGACTGACAACTAGTCAACCAGGGATTGTCCAGAGGCACAGAGTCATGGGACAGATGTGCCAGTGAATCACCAACGAAGACCACTGGTTCCATATCATTCTTTTTTTAAAAATATATATTTATTTATTTGGTTGAGCTGGGTCTTCATTGCAGCATGAAAAATCTTTTAGTTGTGGCACATGGGATGTAATTCCCTGACCAGGGGTTGAACCTGGGCCCCCTGCATTGGGAACAAGAGTCTTAGCCACTGGACCACCAGGAAAGACTCTCATATCATTCTTATAAAGCTCCTTTATCTCTGTTGTCTTATTAGAGTTTCACATTCCTGTGGGGGAGGGCAGGACCAGAAGAAATAGGTCCATTCTACTGAAGAGGAAGAAGAGGGAGCTGAGGAGTGATGGTAACCACTGTGATTTCTCCAGCACTTACTTTATGCCCAGCCCTGCATTATCTTGTTCATCTCTCATCGGCACTGTGAGAAAGGACTATTAGCACCACGTTTTCCAGACAGGTAGCTCGGGGTCAGAAGAGTGAACAACATGCCCCGGATCACACAATTAATAAAAAGAGAAGTTGGGGCTTGAGGCAGGGGTCTATTTACAAAACTGGGCCATAAACAAAGGGCCGCTATCCAAACTGGCTTCTCAAAAAACAGACCTGGCTACTGCAATCGGAGGATTGGAGGGGTAGATATTTGGGGTCCTTGGTAAGGGCAGGGATGAATGTCAAGATAGACAGCTCCAGGACTTCCCTGGTGGCCCAGTGGTTAAGACTTCTCCCTCCCAATGCAGGAGACCTGGGTTCAATCCCTAGTCAGGGAACTAGATCCCTCATGCCCTAAAAGCCCACAGGCTACAACTAAAGGTCCATATGCCACTACTGAGACCCGGCACAGCCAAATAAATTTTAAAAGGAAGAAGAAAATGAAGAAGGCAGTTTGAAGAAGCATTAACAGAGGCCCTTTTTCTTGCTTTCAAGACATCTGAAATCATGCTTCCTCTGCTTTCTTCTGCATGTCCCCACCCCAACATGACCTATTCATGACAGCTTCAACCCAAAGACTGTCACCCCACTCCAGAAATCAGCCTAGGAGGAAAGTTTTGGCCTGGGAATCTGGAAACCTCATTTGAGACTATGCTTCTTGGAAGAAAGTTACAACCAACCTAGACAGCATATTCAAAAGCAGAGACATTACTTTGCCACAAAGGTCCATCTAGTCAAAGCTATGGTTTTTCCAGTAGTCATGTATGGATGTGAGAGTTGGACTATAAAGAAAGCTGAGCACCGAAGAATTCATGCTCTTGAACTGTGGTGTTGGAGAAGACTCTTGAGAGTCCCTTGGACTACAAGGAGATCAAACCAGTCCATCCTGAAGAAATCAGTCCTGAATATTCATTGGAAGAACTGATGCAGAAGCTGAAACTCCAATAATTTGGCCACCTGATGCGAAGAACTGACTCATTGTGAAAGACCCTAATGCTGGGAAGATTGAAGGCAGGAGGAGAAGGGAATGACAGAGGGTGAGATGGTTGGATGGCATCACTGACTCATTGGACATGAATTTGAGTAAGCTCCGGGAGTTGGTGATAGACAGGGAGGCTGGACACAACTGAGCGACTGAACTGAACTGAACTGACTCTCTGGACCTAGAAAGAGTCCCCTCTCTGGGCCTCAGTTTCTCCATCTGAAAAGGAGTTAGTTGGACTCCATTATCTCCAGAGCCACTTCTGGCTGCAGGTAGAATCACTGTCTCAGGTTCCAAGATTTCTCCACCCTTGCTGCAGCTTCAGATTTCTTGCCTGGGGGAAGAGCGAGGGCAAGTTGCTACAGTTCAGCAGTTCAGCGCTCTCACAGCAGAGAGACAGAGGGGCATGGCTCCCGGCCCAGCAAGCAGGCTTACCAAACCTCAGCAAGCTGAGCAAATCCCTGAGAACAAAAAGGGGAGTGGACCTGAAGAGGGAGGGGATTGAGTGAGTCTCTCTGCCTGACTGAGCCAACTTTAACCCTTTCAGTGCCTTCCCAAACAGCAGGAGGGCAAGCAGGGTTTCAGGGCAGGGCATGCTTGGGCACCCAGCAGTTGCTCTGCCTCCAAAGCTAACTTTCCATAAGGGAGGCCTCCCGGGGAGCAGCTGCAGCTGGAGATGTCATTTGTCCTTCACGGATCCAGATGCAGGGCGTCAGAGTTGGAAAGAGTCCCACTCTATCGTGTGCAAGTCAGGAGGCTAAGGCCCAGAGATGGGGAGGAACTTGCCCAAGGTCACACAGCTTCAGGGTCACAGCAGGAGTTTGGAGTAGCATAGCACTGGGCACAAAGATTTAAAAAATTTGTTGAATAGTTGGAACCTAGGCCTCCTCAGCTATACCATATCCCCTCCTGGGATTCTTGAATCAAAGAATTTCCATCCCCAAATTAGAAACAGATTGTTGAGGCCTGTCCATAAATTCCTCACTTGAACCTGCAGTGACTAATTCTCACAGGAGTGTAGGATCAAACCCACTGTGGCTATTAAAAATTTAATACAAAGCCCCAGTGCCTTGGGGCAGTCTTTCTTATTAGCCCTGGAACAGGGCGAAGCCTGCAGAGTCAGACTGAGCCAAGAAAGGTAGGGTTGGAGTTTCTTTCCTGGGCAGTTTCTGGGGCAGCCCTCTCTCCCGTATGCAGGTAGCTTGGGGGGACCTTCAGAAAAAGGCATCTTTTTTCCTGTACCAGCCCCAGTGGTAGACAAAGTGGGGTGCTCCTCAGGCAAAAGAAACATGGATTAATACAGGCCACCCCATCTCCAAAGAACCCCAGCCCCTAACATTTCCCCCATATAGTTGAAATTCCACCCTTAGTATGAAGCAGACTCCCGAGTCTCTCAAGGCCTCTGTGAGTGTGTGTGTGACCCACACGGGAAGAAGGAGTTGGGGGTCCAGACTACTGGTAAATTTTAAGTGATGGGCATGCTTTCGAGCTGGGAGAGTAGGCAAACTGCATAAAAATTGGGAGCCTGGGACCGGAAGCGGGATCTGGGTGATCTGGGTTTGGCAGTGAGGACATAGCAGGGTTGCCTCACCTGCCGAGATTGGTTCATCAAGGGACCAGTAGGACCATGAGGTTGCATGTGGCTGGTGAGCCCAGAAATGCCTTCTTGGCTCCGTCTCCCTGTGAAGTCCCGGGGAGGTACAAGCTCCAGGACTATTTGTAACTATTATAAGTACCATTCTGTGCCTGGCATTGTCGTAGGCATCAAGGGTAAAGCAACAAAACCCACATGGTTGCCACCCTCCTGGACAATGACAGATGGGAAATACAAAGATCACTCTGTCATCATTGCAGATGTGCCTCAGTCCCGATGCTGAGCTCTTTGGCAAACTAGCCTCCTGGAGGGATCACAGAGCTATGTTTATTATTCATCAGACGTGTATCAACTGTTTCCCACATGCCTCTCCCTCTCTCACGAGCATGTCCAATCCATCAGTGAGTGCTCCCAGCTCTACCTCTAAAACATGCCCCGAATTTGACCAGCTTCTCTGCCTTTGACCCAGATACTGGTGTTGCCTTTTATTCCCTGGATAGCTACTCCCCTGCCTCCACTCTTGTCTCGCTGTAGTCTTTTCTCAGAGGAACAGCCAGAATGATTTGCTCTAAGATGTAAATCACTGATCTCCTAAAACCCTCCGTGGACATCCCATGGCCCCTAACATGAAACATACAGAGGTACCATGGCCCCTAGACAAAACCTTCATTCTCTGTCTCTTGCCCACTGGTCATCTTCCCTCTCTTTCTGTTTCTAGAAGATGACACCTCTTTCCTTTCTTTGCTGCTGCTGCTAAGTCGCTTTAGTCATGTCCAACTCTGTGCGACCCCATAGACGGCAACCAACCAGGCTCCCCCATCTGTGGGATTCTCCAGGCAAAAGCACTGGAGTGGGTTGCCATTTCCTTCTCCAATGCATGAAAGTGAAAAGTGAAAGTGAAGTCGCTCAGTCATGTCTGACTCTTAGTGACCCCATGGACTGCAGCCCACCAGGCTCCTCCATCCATGGGATGTTCTAGGCAAGGGTACTGGCGTGGGTGCCATTGCGCTTTCTTCCGCCGTTCTTTGCCTTCGCTTCTTCTTGGCCTTGCATATTACTGCTTCTTCAATGAGTGCCCAGCTCACTATTGTCTAGGTCTCAAAGAGGCCCTCCTTGACTGCTTTAACCAAACCTGCCTGCTGTTACTCATTCTCTATCTCATTCATTTATTTTTATCGTCACAGCACTTACTGAAATTATTAGTAAATGAAATTTATATAGTAAATGAGATTATCTTATTTATCTGTTTCTATGTTTTTGTTTGGTCATGTCCAACTGTTTGCGACCCCATGGACACGGAATTCTCCAGGCCAGAATACTGGAGTGGATACCAGGGATTGAACCCAGGTCTCCCACATTGGAGGCTGATTCTTTACCAGCTGAACCACAGGGATTGTCTGTCAATCTCCTTCCACTAGCACATATAGCCCTTTAGAGCAGGATTTCTATCTTCTTTTTTCACCACTATCTACCTAGCCCCTAGGATCCAGTACCTGTAATTCCTCAAAAAATTTCTTTGGCCTCATCTTGAATCCATCTACCCATTTATCAGATGAGGAAGTGGAGATTCAGACCAAGACTAGGACTTGCCTGTCATGTCATGCTCCATCATCCAGTCATCCATATAAGCTGATCCACAGAAAAGAAGAGGTAGCCAAGTGAGAATATGGGAAAACAGCCAGTGCAAAGGGCCTGAGGTAGGACCACCACACAGGAGAGCAAGTAGAAGTTAGTGAAGAGGAGAGACATGTGAGGTGAGGTGGCCAGGCAAGCAGAAGCCAGACACCCTGGATTTTAATCTTCCTGAAGCAGGGGTGTGAATTACTCTGCCCACATAGGT
>NW_020867389.1:0-61724 GCF_003369695.1 Bos indicus x Bos taurus | reverse complement strand
GATGTGGAGAGTTACTGTTGACTAGATACAGAGTTTCTGTTCAGGCTGATGAAAAAGTGCTGGAAATGGATAATGCTGATGGAAAATTGCTGGAAATGGAAAGTGATTATACAACATTATGACTGTATATAATGTCACTAAGTTTTATACATAAAAAAGGTTAAAATGGGAAGTTTTGTGTGTTAAGTAATTTACCACAATTTTTTTAATTGCCCAAAGCAGGAGATCACTTAAATTTCCAGTTCTTCCTAGCCCCAGGGAATAATCAACAGTCTAGACATTAACCAGATATATAAAGGTCAAGTCTAGTATCTGACATATAGCAGATGTCAATACACGATGGTTACTATTCTATTATTACTGAATCCACATGGCTTCTCTTGCAATCACCTAAGGATAAATGTATTTGGTATATTACAATTAAGTATTAATTAACAACCACCATAGAATTCCTGTTATAACTCCACATCACAGATTTTAAGTTTAAGTTCAGCTTCTCCTTCCATTGCTTCCTCCCATCTCCTGCAATAAGCTGTTTACCATTTCAATTATTTTAGTTCCAACCACTGTGACTGTACTTAAAATTCAATCAGGCTTCTAATTTTAAGCATCTTTTTTGCATATAACCAACAATTGACAAGCGTCCTGAATTTAACATCTGTTCCCAGCAGTAAATGGTTTTAAATTTGAGAAGTGAAAACACATATAAGGCAATTACGAGCAGTTTTTGCACTGTGATTCATGGCTGGCATCAGCAACTTCCTCCACGACAGCCATGGTCCTGAGAGATGGGGCCACAGCCTGCAGCATTCCGCAACGCAGATGCTGAACAAACCACCTGGACACCCTGCTGCTGCCAAGATGCCTTTTGACTAACAACAAAGGAAAAACCTACTATGCACCAGGAAACCTGCTGGATAATTTTCTAGGCTCTTTCTCGTGTAATCTGAATTCGCCCAGAACCTGGAATAAAGACAGGGTCTCTTGCACTCAGACAGTGCAAGCGAGTCTGGGAGTCTCACTGATGTCCACAGCCAAGAAAGCATGAAAGGTGGCCCCTCATGCTGCCTTAGTGTCTCCCTGATGGTGTTAATGTCTGTGTCAAGGCTCTGTCTGCTGTTCAGAGGATGGCAGGGCAGGAGGAATCTAGCCAGAAACTGTCCCACTGGGCTCACAGACTCGGATGTGAGGTTATGGAAAGAGTGGAGGCAAATACAACCAAAGATGTTTTTCATTCCAACTTGGTGGGTGGACACACCAGCTAAGACAAGGAAGGGATCATTAAGTGTATGAAAGAAAGCAGCCATTTCTTTGGCTTCAAACAAATGTCAATATACATAAATTAGTAAACTGTGAAAGGAAATAAGTATAAATGCTAGAAATATACTTTATTATTAAAAATGTCTAAATTTTTCAATTAAGAATTTAATATTTCCACTAGGCCTTCTAGAACTACATATAAGACAATTACAAGCAGCTCTTGCACTATGATTCACGGCTGGCATCACGTGGCAGCTTCCTCCACAACAGCCACAGTCTTGAGATGAGATTCTCCAGGCCAGAATACTGGGGTGGGTAGCTGTTCCCTTCTCCAGGGGATCTTCTCAATCCAGGCCTTCCCCATTGCAGGTAGATTCTTTACCAGATGAGCCATCAGGGAAGCCCAAGAATTCTGGAGTGGGTAGCCTATCCCTTCTCCAGTGGATCTTCCCAACTCAGGAATCAAACTGGGGTCTCCTGCATTGCAGGCGGATTCTTTACCAGCTGAGCTACTAGGGAAGCCACTAGAACTACAGCTCCATAACTTAAAAATTCCGTATCATCAGCCTCTATTCAAAAGTCTGAAACCTGGCTTTCCATGAAGGACGCCACTTCCTCAGTCCCTTGGGGATGGGAAGTGGGGTCTTCTCTCTCTCTGCTGTCATTCCAATACTTCACCACCTTCAATAGCTGCCTCCTTGCATCACCCCATGATTGGCAACTCATTCATCTAACACTTGGGCACCTGGCACCTATCTTCTCCTTTACGTCTGCTCCTTCCCCTTTCCTGGGTGGCATAACCTGGGTTATCTGTGTGGATAACCCATCCTGCACCCTGACCTCCACTTTCTAGACCACCTTGTTCTAGGGTCCTCCTCCTGCACTCCATCTCAGCCACCAGAGTCACACCTTGGACTTTATCTACCAACAGTACTCTCCTGTTACCATCATTCATTCAAATGTTACATCTGACCACACCCTCTTCTTCCCAACATGTTGTTAGCCTCCTGCCTCCCTGGACCCTCCTTCCTCCTACCTCTTGCAACCAGCCTTGGACCTCTGATCCACCATCCCTTCTTTGCCCAATCCAGCAGTGCAGTGCAGGCACATGAATAGAAAAACCATTCCAACAGGTTTGTCTTTTTTCCTTGTGTAAATCTGAATGTTTTTACTCGTAACTATAATGCTGACTTATATTTGGGGTGTTGTGCCATGGTTTTTTTTTAAAACCACCTTACCAAAATGATATTAATCTATAGAGGGGTGGTCAGGAAGGCCTTTACTACATTTGAACACAAATCTGAAGGAAGAGAAGGAGCCACATGGCTTTCTGGGAAGAACATTCCAAGCAGCACAAACAGTAAACCCAAAGGCCTAGAGGCAGCAGCATGCTTGCCAAGTTCAAAGAACAGAAAGGAGACCAGCACAGCAAGAGCAGAGCAACCAAGGGGGAGTGGTGGGAGGGGTAACCTAAGAAACGGACCTCAATGGCAGCAGGAGGCAAACAACAGAGAGCCTCCAAGGCCAGGGACAGACCATGGCTTTTACCTCCGAAGGGGGCATTTTGAGCGAAGAAAGTAATGTGCCCCAACTTGCATTTTGAAAGGCATTCACTGACTTCTGGGTTCAGAATTGCCTCTGGGGCAGAGCTAGAGTGAAGGCAGGGGTTCCAGATAAGAGGCTGTGATCCAACTAAGAGACAGGAAGACAGAAGTGCTAAGAAATGGTCAGAACTACTTTGAAGATAGTATTTTGAAGGTAGAACCAACTAGATAAATAAACACAGATGAATAAAGAGAACTGATAGGTGAGAGCTGGTAGATGATAGATCAATAAAAGAAGTAGGTACATATTTGTATCTGAAGGACATATCCACAGTTTATGGCTGAGGGAGAAGCCTATCAGAGCAGTATATATGATCTTACATATTAAAAATACATATTTATACATGCCTAACCTGCCAATAGGAAAAAGGAGTATGTCAAGGCTGTATATTGTCACCCTGCTTATTTAACTTATATGCAGAGTACATCATGAGAAATGCTGGGCTGGAAGAAGCACAAGCTGGAATCAAGGTTGTCGGGAGAAATATCAATAACCTCAGATATGCAGATGACACCACCCTTATGGCAGAAAGTGAAGGGAAACTAAAAAGCCTCTTGATGAAGGTGAAAGAGGAGAGTGAAAAGTTGGCTAAAACTCAACATTCAGAAAACGAAGATCATGGCATCTGGTCCCATCACTTCGTGGGAAATAGATGGGGAAAACAGTGGAAACAGTGTCAGACTTTATTTTGGGGGGCTCCAAAATCACTGCAGATGGTGACTGCAGCCATGAAATTAAAAGACGCTTACTGCTTAGAAGGAAAGTTATGACCAACCTAGATAGCATATTGAAAGGCAGAGACATTACTTTGCCAACAAAGGTCCATCTAGTCAAGGCTATGGTTTTTCCAGTGGTCATGTATGGATGTGAGAGTTGGACTGTGAAGAAAGCTGAGCGCCAAAGAATTGATGCTTTTGAACTGTGGTGTTGGAGAAGACTCTTGAGAGTCCCTTGGACTGCAAGGAGTTCCAACCAGTCCATTCTAAAGGAGATCAGTCCTGGGTGTTCATTGGAAGGACTGATGCTGAAGCTGAAACTCCAATACTTTGGTCACCTCATGTGAAGAGTTGACTCATTGGAAAAGACTCTGATGCTGGGAGGAATTGGGGGCAGGAGGAGAAGGGGACAACAGAGGATGAGACGGCTGGATGGCATCACCGACTCGTCACTCAAACATGAGTTTGAGTGAACTCCAGGAGTTGGTGATGGACAGGGAGGCCTGCCGTGCTGCAATTCATAGGGTCGAAAAGAGTCAGACATGACTGAGCGACTGAACTGAGGAAGATATTTGGAATGATATACACTCAAGTGCTAACAGTGATTCCCTCTGATGAATAGAGGTAGAGGTGCATGGGAAAGCTATCATCTTGTACTTTATATGCATTTGGGGTTTAAACAATGAGTATACATATTCATCGAAGAAGGCAATGGCAACCCACTCCAGTAGTCTTGTCTGGAGAATCCCAGGGACGGGGGGTGGGGCCTGGTGGGCTGCCGTCTATGGGGTCGCACAGAGTCGGACATGACTGAAGCGACTTAGCAGCAGCATACATACTCATTAATCATGCTGAATGGGACAGGTCATTTGGTAGTAAATACCACTCCACAAGAGGTGGTGACCCTACACTGGATAACCAAAGGATAATCCTTTGGTGACATGAGTCAGTCACCTAAGGAGTCAAAAGTTAGATAGCACATTGGACCTAAAGAGTCCCCTCAAGCCTTGGGCTTCCCTCCCAAGATAAACTATTCTGTGTGATCCCCTCACTTCTCTGAGCCTCAGTTCCCTCACTGGTAAGACAAGGATTGACAGTACCTTCCCCAGGTCTGAGATAATATAAAGTGGGCTTCCCAGCTAGCACTAGTGGTAAAGAACCTGGCTGCCAATGCAGGATACACAAGAGATACAGGTTAGATCCCTGGGTCAGGAAGATCCCTGGAGGAGGTCATGGCAACCCACTCCAGTATTCTTGCCTGGAGAATTCCATGGAGAGAGGAGCTTGGAGGACTACAGTTCATGCAAAGAGTCAGACATGACTGAAGCAACTTAGCACAAATGCAAAGTGTCCTGTACAGGACCCAGCACACAGAGACTCTGTAAGCATCAACTCTCCTTCCCTCCCCAGGAAGGACTGCAGGGAAATCCAGTAGATGGGGCTGCTCCCAAAGGCTCAAAACACCCTACCTAATATTGCAGGTTCCAGTGAGACAGGAAGGGTACTGGCCGAAAAGTGTTTCCAGTGCTCCATCCCTCAAAGCAGGAGGGTCTCCCTCAGAGGGAAGGATACAGCTGCTTCCCTCTCACCCTCTCTGGAGAAAAGCAAAGAGTAAGGTAGAAATACCCCCACTCTACTAGCAACAACATATGGCTGGACTCCCCAGAATTCCAAGTCAAAGGTCAGAAGTTCCTGACAGTGCATGATTTTCTTCTCCTGGCTTGGGAGGAGGCCTTGGGGAGAGGGAAAGAAAAGCTGGATGCTATTTATCTAAAATCACTTATACTTTTCAAGAAGCTATAAAAACTGCATGCTCTTGCCAAATGAATGTCGAAAGAGCTTTGATATCCATTCTGGCCGGAAATGATCCGTTCCCTTCCTAATGCAGATATATGGTTTTTGTGTCTCAGATCTGCCCAGTCAGATGCACAGTGCATTCTTAATTATTTTGAAATGATTAAAAATGGAGTCATAAATCTATGCTTTGACACGACATGGTGATTTGACCCCCAGACATAACGTAATGGGTTATTAACAATGCTTCCCAAATCTATTGAAAATTTTTTTCCAAAGCTATTCACTAATTAATAGCTGTTCACACAATGATCATTTTTGAGTAATTATGGAAGTGTGTCACATTTCTTGTGATGAGAACATAATTATATCCATTAAAATTATTTGTATAGTTTTTAACCTTCTGCCAAAAATAAATGAGGCCAGTCAAAGGGTAACACGAACGTTGTGACAATACCTAGAGGTTATCTCCTCCGTGACACTTGCTTCCCAGAGTTTGTTCTGTAGCCCAGAAACTTGCTACTTGTCCTTCAGCTTTTTCAGAGCCCCTGGAGGCAAATGGCACTGAAGCAATGCCTGGGAGGGAGGGTCCCTGTGATCTTGCAGGATTCACACCTCTTCCTCTGTAGCCATCAGGCTGTTCCCCCTCAGCCTCTGTCATCTCCTGCACAGCCCCCTTACCCACCTCACCCCTCCAGTTCGTCCTTCTAACCCAGCCCCCAATCACAGTATATATAACTCCCAGCCTGCCCAAACTCCTATTTCCTAGGCCCTCGCTCCACCTCCCTGCACTGACTGGGACCTGCTGGAAGGCAGGCACTCCTCTCACTCATCTCGGTGTCCAGCAGAGCCTGTGAGACTGAACTTGCATCTCCTAAAAAGCCAGAGGAGGAGGGTGTAGACAGCTTGCTTAGTTCACACTTGCACTTGAGGAGCAAGACCAAGTGGGATGAGTCCAACAAAGGCTTGGCTTTTTGCTGGGACTATCTTAGAGTGTGTTTGGAGTTGAAGGGAGGCTTGACTTACTGCCCTCCCAATGTGATGCCCAGGTTCTAGGAAGCCTCCTGCCTCAGATCAAGGTAAATCAAGAAGCCCAAAACCATGGGACTTCTATAAAAAAGTATTTGACATTCATCTGAAATTCTAATTTAACTGGGCATCCTGCATTTTATCCTGTAACTCTAGATGGAGATGAGACAGAGGCAGGGGTCCACCAGATGGGCCTCTCCCCAGCCAGCCCAGGCAGCCTCCCTCATTCCTGAGGTATGAGCTGCTGCAGGGTCACTCCTATCCGCAACACACCAGGGATCCTAGGCTCAGGCTGAAAGCTCTGCAGGACCACAGACGAAACCTTACCTGAAGGTGTTTTTCATCACAATAACTGCGGGCTCTTGCCTCGGCCGCTGCCGTTGTCCCATACCTCCATACCACCAATTCACCTCTTGTCTAGAGTGCACCTTCACCTTCCAGGAGACAGCCTTCTCCACACCTCCAAGCTCCTGCCAGCATCTCTAGCTGTGGCCACAAGAGACTTCACCACCTGAGGTCACAGGCCTGGGAGGATGGACCTCGAACGGGCCTGGCCCCTGACACTGGATACCACACACTCCAAGAAAGACCTTCTTTTGTAATATGTGTGAAGCAGTTGTGGGTGGGGGAGGAAGGAGAAGCAGGAGCAAAAGCTAACAGTGCAGTCAGGCCTGTGACCTGTGTGAAATGAAAATATCTCCTGCCATATCAATAAACAAAAAATGTCACAGCCACCAGCAATTTTTGGCCTCCAAATGTGAATGAGGGCTCCCAAAACCGCGATCCAGTCGAAGTTCATCCAAGTTCAAGTCTATTGCATCGGTGATGCCATCCAGCCATCTCATTGCTGTGATATTAGTTTGCTTCCGTCCTGGGACTATAAGCAGGAACCCTGAACTGCAATCTTTGAAGTCTCACCCACGGAGCAGACATGCTGCCTGGGACCCTTTCCCAATTGGGACTCCAGATGTGCTGTGACATGGGACTTCCCAGCACTGATTGAGTCTGGGTGTTGGTCAAAACCCAATTTGGTGATGTTTCTTTGCTCTATTTCTCTTTTCTTTTAATGTTAATATATTGAAAGTAAGCTAGATAATTCTCTTGCAGGAAGGGGGACCTCTTCCAGGGCCCAAAACTGGGCTCTTGTCTGACACTCGGAAATGAATTGTCCGAGGAGACACATGTGCTGACAAAGCAAGAGATTTTATTGGGAAAGGGTACCCGGCTGGAGAGCAGTAGGGTAAGGGAACCCAGGAGAACTGCTCTGCCACGTGGCTCACAGTCTCGGGTTTTATGGTGATGGGATTTGTTTCAGGGTGGTCTTTGGCCAATTATTTTAATTCAGAGTCTTTCCTGGTGGCGCACACATCACTCAGCCAAGATGGATGCTAGCGAGAGGGATTCTGGGAAGTGGACAGACATGCGGTGTCTCCTTTCAACCTTTCCTGAACTCTTCCGGTTGGTGGTGGCTTATTAGTTCCATATTCCTTATCAGGATCTCCTGTCATAAAACAACTCATGCAAATGGTTACTATGGTGCCTGGCCAGGGTGGGCGGTTTCAATCAGTGTGCTTCCCCTAACTCCCTAGAAAATATTTGTATTATTTATTTGTATATAATGAGTGTCTTATTTTGTTAACAAATCCTTTGAACCTGAGACAAAAGTGAAAACTTTCAGCAAAACACAGTACAAGAACCAAGAACTTTCGGATGTACAAGCTGGATTTAGAAAAGGCAGAGGAACAAGAGATCAAAGTGCCAACATCTGTTGAATCATAGAAAAAGCAAGAGAATTCCAGGAAAACATCTACTTCTGCTTCATTGACTATGCTAAAGCCTTTGACTATGTGGATCACAGCAAACTGTGGAAAATTCCTCAAGAGATGAGAATACCAGACCACCTTACCTGCCTCCTTAGAAGCCTGTATGCAGGTCAAGAAGCAACAGAATGGGTCATGGAACACAAGCTGGTTCAAAATTGGGAAAGCAGCACATCAAGGCTATATATTGTCCTCCTGCTTATTTAACTTATATGCAGGGTACATCATGCGAAATGTCAGGCTGGATGAAGCTCAAGCTAGAATCAAGATTGCTGGGAGAAATATCAACAATCTCAAATATGCAGATGACACTGCCCTTATGGCAGATAGTGAAGAGGAACTAAAGAGCCTCTTGATGAAGGTGAAAGAGGAGAGTGAAAAAGCTGGCTTAAAACTCGACATTCAGAAAACTAAGATGATAGCATCCAGTCCCATCACTTCATGCCAAATAGATGCAGAAAAAATGGAAACAGTGACAGACTTTATTTTCTTGGGCTCCAAAATCACTATGGATGATGACTGAAACCATGAAATTAAAAGACATTTGCTCCTTGGGAAAAAAAACTATGACAAACCTAGACATAGTATTAAAAAGCAGAGACATCATTTTTCAGACAAAGGTCCATATAGACAAAGCTACGGTTTTTCCAGTAGTCATGTATGGATGTGAGAGTTGAACCATAGAGGAAGGCTGAGAGCTGAAGAATTGATGCTTTTGAACTGTGGTGCTGGAGAAGACTCCTGAGAGTCCCTTGAACAGCAAGGAGATCAAACCAGTCAATCCTAAAGAAAATCGAAGGACTGACGCTGAAGCTGAAGCTCCCGAAGAGCTGACTCATTGGAAAAGACTCTGACCCTGGGAAAGATCGAGGGCATAAGGAGAAGAGGGTGACAGAGGATGAGATGGTTGGATGGCATCATCAACTCAATGGACATGAGTTTGAGCAAACTCCAGGAGATAGTGAAGGATAGGGAAGCCTGGCACACTGCAGTCTATGGGGTCACAGAGTCGGACACAACTAACCAACGACTGAAAAACAACAACATAATTCACAAAAGTCAAACTAATCTAACAACTTTTTTTGAATGAGGAAAACTGGTTTAGGAAGTTTCATTGTGGCCTTCCCCTCAGCGGGCCTTACAGATGCTAATAATAGCGATTATAATAGCAATTCAACAAAAAGCTTGGGAAAGAAAAAGTCTAGCTACTATTTCAACGAGGTAAAAAAAAAAAAAAAAAAACCATTTTTTAAAGGAATTACCAAAATGAATAAAAATTTCTTTGGATGGTTACTTAGAATGGGATAAATAAAATAGACGTTTATATGATTAAAGAAGAT
Source organism: Bos indicus x Bos taurus (assembly GCF_003369695.1). Classification (NCBI taxonomy): domain Eukaryota; kingdom Metazoa; phylum Chordata; class Mammalia; order Artiodactyla; family Bovidae; genus Bos; species Bos indicus x Bos taurus. The sequence continues at coordinate 52,160 of NW_020867389.1, read as the reverse complement.
TTAATATTACTACCTAAAGTTAATGAGCCAAGTGAAAGTGTTAGTCACTTAGTCATGTCTGATTCTTTGTGACCCCACAGACTGTAGCCTGCCAGGCTCCTCTGTCCATGGAATTCTCCAGTCAAGAATACTGGAGTGGGTTACCATTCCCTCCTCCAAGGGATCTTCCCAACATAGGGATCTAACCCACATCTTCCATATCGCAGACAGATTCTTTACTGTCTGAGCCACCAGGGAACACCCAAGAGGGACCAGCGAGCCATGAGGGACACCTACTGGTCCTCAATATTAAAAGTTAAGCAAATCTGTTCTATTTACCCCAGTTTTAAGTTATATATTTAAAGAGCTAGAAAAATATACACTGAGATATCTGATCAATTATTTTGGGATAGTTAAGCCAAAGGGCCTAACTGTCTTTCTTGGCTCTACCCGACTCTGGGATTCCAGAGCATTTCATATAAAAGTAGATAAAACAGAGAACAAAAAGAAAAACAAAGTTGGGCATACTCCAGGAGATGGTGAAGGACCACTAAGGAAATATTAACCAAATGCCCTGAGGAAACCAGTAGTTACCTGAGCCATACAAAGTAAGTAAACACTGAGAACTAACGTGCAAGGGCTAATAAAATAAAAATAGTGATTTTGCTTTGGCTTAACTTATAAACTCAGAAAGGCCTTTGCTAAATGCCTTGTACAAACCTTTGAAGATATGATAAATTAAAACTCTAAAGTTAAAAAGCATAAAACTTCATAAATTACTTTTCAGTTTGATAAAAATCTTGTCACTGATTTAAGTAACTTTAGGCAACAAAGCCATTCTTTATAAAACTAAACAACTGCCTTTGTCTCGCAAAAGTAAAAACCAGAATATGAATGAATACAGGCCCCAAGGCCCTAGTTTAGTTCAGTAGTGTCTAATTCTTTGCGACTCCATGAACTACAGCATGCCAGGCTTCCCTGTCCATCACCAACTCCCGGAGCTTGCCTAAACACATGTCCATCAAGTGGGTGATGCCATCCAACCATCTCATCCTCTATCATCCCCTTCTCCTCCTGTCCCCAATCCCTCCCAGCATCAGGGTCTTTCCCAAGGACCTAGACTAAGCCCAATTAAGCAAGCAGGCAACATCTCTAAGACCAAGCGGGAAAAAAAGTGGCAGCTTTAAATCTAAACTGCTGAGAATATTCCCTCTGCTAAACCTTACAGATTGTTGCTATTGTTCAGTCACTGGGTCATGTCCCACTCTTTGCGACCCCATGGACTTCAGCACACCAGGCTTTCCAATCATCTGAGCAAGCCACTTTAAGTTATTTCAACTGTTTATCAACTAGCAACTTTATACCAATATTGTAATACCCAGTTCATACCTAACTTTTAGTAAAACCATGAGATCTCTAGTTTGTAATGGCTGTCTACACGTTACACATGAGCTATCTCTACTTCTAAAAGGTATTATTAGATTTAGAAAGAGCTCTATTTAACTTTAATAAAAAGTACTTACATTTAAAGAAAACTGGCCAAGACAACTTTTGGGTTCACGAGAAATGAGAAATATTTACTATCAAGTTGATAGCTGATATTAATGTTTAAGTTTGTGGATCTAATTAATATAGACATCATTAAAAGTCATCAAAATTAAGTATAATACTTTATTGCATCTCAGTTTAATAAATAGGAAATAAATCAACATGATAAAACTTTAAGGTAAATGTAAATGAGATAAGAACTTTGGGATAAAAGGTTTAAGGTAACCACATTTTAGAAATGTCGACTTGAAATGATCTTTCCAAATGTTTGGTAACTTAAGATTCTAAAACTGTCAATTTAAGTTAAGTGATGAAAGTTTATTTATTTAAAAGATACTGAGACATCAATTACTAAATAAAAAATTAAAAGTATTTGAGAATATTAATGAAAATGTTTGGTATCACCTAAGATGTTCTCTATAAGAAAATAAATGTTTTTTAGAAATGATCACTTATGTTTAAGCTCACCAATTTATAAAATGCCATATAAACATATTTATAAAATTAGGGTTTTAAAACTTGAAGATTCTAATCTAAACATGTAATTAAAACTATTAAAAATCATACAATAAGTTTTCAGGATAAGAAGGAAATAAAATGTATATTTTCAGTAAAGAAGATATGAGAAATGAAATAACATTTCAGTGAGAAAAAATGAGCTGGTTACTTTTACTTTGATGAAAAATGAAAGGCTGATACAAAAAGTGATGAGAGATTATGAAGAGGAACTCTGAACAAAAAGTTTTATTCATAATCAGGATTAACTAAATTTAGATTGAAGTTAATTAAGTCAATAGACCTTGTTAAGTGAGCTAATGCAAGACTGGAAATTTTCTCTCTCTCTACGGATTGTGTGAGTTTCTGTGCCCTTAAATGATGTATATGTATCTTGTTTGTGACCTTGGTTAAATGAATAGATATTGTTTCAGTGACCTATGATCCTGTGTTTTAAAATCTTTTTCATCTTTCTAACAAAATCCCCCAAATATCAAGATCTAACCAAGTTTTTTAGCCTCCAGCTGACTCTAGGATGGATGCCTCAAAGAAATATCTCTGAGGAACCTCAGAAAGACATGAAAGTGTAGTCTCTCAGTCATGTCTGACTCTTTGTGACCTTATGGACTGCAGCCCATGAGGCTCCTCTGTCCATGGGATTTTCCAGGCAAGAACACTGGAGTGTGTTGCCATTTCCTTCTCCAGGAGATCTTCCAGACCAGGGATCAAATTCAGGTCTCCCACATTGCAGGCATATTCTTTACCCTCTGAGCCACCAGGGAATCCCTCTGAGGAATCCCAGAGATCAATGCTAAGCTAAGTTTATTTGGTATTTTTAATTCAAAAACATTCTCAAGAAATTGAAAGTGAACTTTAGGCTGTCATATATAAATATCATTAATACAGATACTACAAAATTTATATGAAATCCCTAACATTTGACATGTCCTGATATAATGTTATCAGTCATAATTCTAGTAATTATATTAAAATGTTATGTTCAGTTCAGACGCTCAGTCGTGTCCGACTCTTTGCAACCCCATGAATCGCAGCACTCCAGGCCTCCCTGTCCATCACCAACTCCCGGAGTTCACTCAAACTCATGTCCATCGAGTCAGTGATGACATCCAGCCATCTCATCCTCTGTCATCCCCTTCTCCTCCTGCCCCCAATCCCTCCCAGCATCAGGGTCTTTTCCAATGAATCAATTCTTTGCATGAGGTAGCCAAAGTACTGGAGTTTCAGCTTTAGCATAATTCCTTCCAAAGAACACCCAGGGCTGATCTCCTTTAGAATGGACTGATTGGATCTCCTTGCAGTCCAAGGGACTCTCAAGAGTCTTCTCCAACACCACAGTTCAAAAGCATCAATTCTTCGGCACTCAGCCTTCTTCACAGTCCAACTCTCACATCCATACATGACCACTGGAAAAACCATAGCCTTGACTAGATGGACCTTTGTTGGCAAAGTAATGTCTCTGCTTCTTAATATGCTATCTAGGTTGGTTATAACTTTCCTTTTAATTTCATGGCTGCAATCACCATCTGCAGTGATTTTGGAGCCCCCAAAATAAAGTCTGACACTGTTTCCACTGTTTCCCCATCTATTTCCCATGAAGTGATGGGACTAGATGCCATGATCTTAGTTTTCTGAACGTTGAGCTTTAAGCCAACTTTTCCACTCTCCTCTTTCACTTTCATCAAGAGGCTCTTTAGTTCTTCTTCACTTTCTGCCATAAGGGTGGTGTCATCTGCATATCTGAGGTTATTGATATTTCTCCCAGCTATCTTGATTCCAGCTTGTGCTTCTTCCAGCCCAGCATTTCTCATGATGTACTCTGCATATGAGTTCAATAAGCAGGGTGACAATATACAGCCTTGACATACTCCTTTTCCTATTTGGAACCAGTCTGTTGTTCCATGTCCAGTTCTAACTGTTGCTTCCTGACCTGCATACAGGTTTCTCAAGAGGCAGGTGAGGTAGTCTGGTATTCCCATCTCTTTCAGATTGTCCACAGTTTATTGTGATCCACACAGTCAAAGACTTTGGCATAGTCAATAAAGCAGAAATAGATGTTTTTCTGGAACTCTCTTGCTTTTTCCATGATCCAGAAGATGTTGGCAATTTGACCTCTGGTTCCTCTGCCTTTTCTAAAGCCAGCTTGAACATCTGAAAGTTCACGGTTCACATATTGCTGAAGCCTGGCTTGGAGAATTTTGAGCATTACTTTGCTAGCGTGTGAGATGAGTGCAATTGTGCAGTAGTTTGAGCATTCTTTGGCATTGCCTTTCTTTGGGATTGGAATGAAAACTGACCTTTTCCAGTCCTGTGGACACTGCTGAGTTTTGCAAATTTGATGGCATATTGAGTGCAACACTATCACAGCATCATCTTTCAGGATTTGAAATAGCTCAACCGGAATTCCATCACCTCCACTAGCTTTGTTCATAGTGATGCTTTCTAAGGCCCACTTGACTTCACATTCCAGGATGTCTGGCTCTAGGTGAGTGATCACACCATCATGATTATCTTGGTCATGAAGATCTTTTTTGTACAGTTCTTCTGTGTATTCTTGCCACCTCTTCTTAATATCCTCTGCTTCTGTTAGGTCCATACCATTTCTGTCCTTTATCGAGCCCATCTTTGCATGAAATGTTCCCGGTATCTCTAATTTTCTTGAAGAGATCTCTAGTCTTTCCCATTCTATTGTTTTCCTCTATTTCTTTGCATTGATCGCTGTGGAAGGCTTTCTTATCTCTCCTTGCTATTCTTTGGAACTCTGCATTCAAATGGGTATATCTTCCCTTTTCTCCTTTGCTTTTTGCTTCTCTTCTTTTCACAGCTATTTGTAAGGCCTCCTCAGACAGCCACTTCGCTTTTTTGCATTTCTTTTCCATGGGGATGGTCTTGATCCCTGTCTCCTGTACAATGTCACTAACCTCCATTCATCGTTCATCAGGCACTCTATCTATCAGATCTAGGCCCTTAAATCTATTTCGCACTTCCTCTGTATAATTACAAGGGATTTGACTTAGGTCATACCTGAATGGCCTAGTGGTTTTCCGTACTTTCTTCAATTTAAGTCTGAATTTGGCAATAAGGAATTCATGATCCAAGCCACAGTAAGCTCCCGGTCTTGTTTTTGCTGACTGTATAGAGCTTCTCCATCTTTGGCTGCAAAGAATATAATCAATCTGATTTCGGTGTTGACCATCTGGTGATGTCCATGTGTAGAGTCTTCTCTTGTGTTGTTGGAAGAGGGTGTTTGCTATGACCAGTGCATTCTCTTGGCAAAACTCTATTAGCCTTTGCCCTGCCTCATTCCATATTCCAAGGCCAAATTTGCCTGTTACCCCAGGTGTTTCTTGACTTCCTACTTTTGCATTCCAGTCCTCTATAATGAAAAGGACATCTTTTTGGGGTCAGTCTAGTCAATCTGATCACATGGACCACAGCCTTGCCTAACTCAGTGAAACTAAGGCATGCCATGTCGGGCCACCCAAGACGGGTGGGTCATGGTGGAGAGGTCTGACAGAATGCGCTCCACTGGAGAAGGGAATTGCAAACCACTTCAGTATTGCTGCCTTGAGAACCCCATGAACAGTATGAAAAGGCAAAATGATAGGATACTGAAAGAGGAACTCCCCACGTTGGTAGGTGCCCAATATGCTACTGGAGATCAGTGGAGAAATAACTCCAGAAAAAATGAAGGGATGGAGCCAAAGCGAAAACAATACCCAGTTGTGGATGTGACTGATGATAGAAGCAAGATCCGATGCTGTAAAGAGCAACATTGCACAGGAACCTGGAATGTTAGGTCCATGAATCAAGGCAAATTGGAAGTGGCCAAACAGGAGATGGCACGAGTGAACATCAACATTCTAGGAATCAGCGAACTAAAATGGACTGGAATGGGTGAATTTAACTCAGATTACCATTATATCTACTACTGTGGGCAGGAATCCTTTAGAAGAAATGGAGTAGCCATCATGGTCAACAAAAGAGTCCGATGCAGTACTTGGATACAATCTCAAAAACAACAGAATGATCTCTGTTCGTTTCCAAGGCAAACCATTCAATATCACAGTAATCCAAGCCTATGCCCCAACCAGTAAAGCTGAAGAAGCTGAAGTTGAACAGTTCTATGAAGACTTACAAATGTTATTTTATCAGTCATAATTCTAGTAATTATATTAAAATGTTATATGTTGCAGACTGTATACAGGTCAGGAAGCAACAGTTAGAACTGGACATGGAACAACAGACTGGTTCCAAATAGGAAAAGGAGTATGTCAAGGCTGTATATTGTCACCCTGCTTATTTAACTTACATGCAGAGTACATCATGAGAAATGCTGGGCTGGAAGAAGCACAAGCTGGAATCAAGATTGCCAGGAGAAATATCAATAACCTCAGATATGCAGATGACACCACCCTTATGGCAGAAAGTGAAGAAGAACTAAAGAGCCTCTTGATGAAAGTGAAAGAGGAGAGTGGAAAAGTTGGCTTAAAGCTCAACGTTCAGAAAACTAAGATCATGGCATCTGGTCCCATTACTTCCTGGGAAATAGATGGGGAAACAGTGGAAACAGTGTCAGACTTTATTTTTCTGGACTCCAAAATCACTGCAGATGGTGATTGCAGCCATGAAATTAAAAGACGCTTACTCCTTGGAAGGAAAGTTATAACCAACCTAGATAGCATATTAAGAAGCAGAGACATTACTTTGCCAACAAAGGTCCATCTAGTCAAGGCTATGGTTTTTCCAGTGGTCATGTATGGATGTGAGCTGGACTATTAAGAAAGCTGAGCACTGAAGAATTGATGCTTTTGAACTGTGGTGTTGGAGAAGACTCTTGAGAGTCCCTTGGACTGCAAGGAGATGCAACCAATTCATTCTAAAGGAGATCAGTCCTGGGTGTTCTTTGGAAGGAATGATGCTAAAGCTGAAACTCCAGTACTTTGGCCACCTCATGTGAAGAGTTGACTGATTGGAAAAGACTCTGATGCTGGGAGGGATTGGGGGCAGGAGGAGAAGGGGACAACAGAAGATAAGATGGCTGGATGGCATCACCAACTTAATGGGCATGAGTTTGAGTGAACTCCAGGAGTTGGTGATGGACAGGGGGGCCTGGCATGCTGCGATTCATGGGGTCGCAAAGAGTCGGACACAACTGTGGGACTGAACTGAACTGAAACATCTTGAATAAATAGATCACATTTACAATGTAAAATAATTGTAATAGTATGATTCTAGGTATGGGAAGAGGCAACAAGAGAAATATCTCCTGGATGCTATTAGGTTAGAAGACATAAGATGCAGAGAATATTTTATTATTTATCAATGAGCCTAATCCAGAAATTAACACACAGAATGACATATCAATGAGGACCTTCACCTGATCTGGGATGATCCAGATCAGCACCACGGGACCAAAAAAAAAATGGTCATGATATGTGTCCCAAATATGGTCAAATTTATGACCACATGGAGGGACTGTGAAATGAAAATATCTCCTGCCATATCAGTAAACAAGAAATGTCACAGCCATCAGTGATTTCTGGCCACCAAATGTGAACGAGCGCTCCCAAAACTGATCCAGCCGATGCTGCCACCTTCCACGGTGATTGCTGAGGAGCTGGGGGAGTACGAGAAGCAGCCATCTGCCACTCCTTAAGGTGAACAAGGAAACAGGATTGTTCCAGGTAGCTGAGGTGCTTATGAAAGGAACGAGTCCAGCAAGCCCAGAGACTTGCATCTTCCCAAACAGAGAATGCTAAATTCCTTAACTCTGATCTTGATGTTCAGACTGCCTGCTCCCTTTGTCACAAACTTGTATACAGCCTGACTTACCTTCCTGCCTCCTTGGAGCAGTTTTCTCAGAGCTATTAGGATGCTGTCTCCTGGGCTTGGAGTTCTAAACATTCCCACTGGATAAAATAACTCTCTACTTATAGGTTGCACATATATTTTTAGTGGATACCTGTCTCCCCCTACTCCCCATCCCCAGGAGGTCTTCCCGGGAGAGGAGGCTTCCAGAAGTTTCCCACCAGTTCCCCAGATTCATTCTGTCACTTGACCAATAAGTACATACTGCACCCTATTCTGTGCCAGGAACTGTTCTGGATAGTTGGGATACATCACAGAGAAAAAGAACAAAGATTCCTGCCTTGTAGCATTGAATTGTACAGCAACCCAGAAATGCCAAAACTCAGCAGCAAAATAGTCAAACAGATCAAAGAGGAAACCAAGCTTACACCACCTGTGTGAAAAACAGGCAATGCTGACTTGGAATGAAAGCATTAGATTATTTAGAGAAAAGCAGAGAGGAACCAAATAACTCAAACACAATAAAATAAGGACATTAATAAATACACCTAAGAGTGTGCTTCAGGGAAAACGAGAGTTAAAATAGTCAAATATCTGGCAAGTAACAAAAAAGACAAAATGCTAAATGAGAAAACATGGAGCAGATACAGGGAAAACATAAAAAGTATAAGGCACTCAAGTTGTTGTCTAGTCGCTCAGTTGTGTTCAACTCTCTGCAACTCCATGGACTATAGCCCGCCAGTCTCCTCTGTCCATGGGATTTCCCAGGCAAGAAAACTGGAGTGGGTTACCAAGTCTTCTTCCAGGGAATCTTCCCAACCCAGGGATTGAACCCAGGTATCCTGCATTAACTGGCAAGTTCTTCACCACTGAGCCACCAGGGGAGCCCCTTAGACACTGGTACCCATGGACAATTCATCCTCAACAAGGAGGCAACAACATACAACAGGGAAAAGGCAGTCTCTTCAGCAAGTATTGGGAAAGCTGGACAGCTAAGTGTAAGTCAACGAAGCTAGAACACTCCTTCACAGCAAATACAAAAATTAACTCAAAATGGCTTAAATACTTAAACACAAGACATGACATAAAACTCCTGAAAGAGAGCATAGGCAAAACATTCTCTGACATAAACTGCACCAAGGTTTTCTTAGGTCAGTCTCCCAAGGCAATAGAAGTGAAATCAAAAATAAACAAACATAAGCTTTTTTTTTTTTTGCAACGGCAAGGAAACCGTAAACAAAACGAAAATACAACCTATAGACTGGGAGAAAATACTTGCAAATGATGCAACTGCTGCTGCTGCTAAGTCGCGTCAGTCGTGTCCGACTCTGCTCGACCCCATAGACGGCAGCCCACCAGGCTCCGCCGTCCCTGGGATTCTCCAGGCAAGAACACTGGAGTGGGTTGCCATTTCCTTCTCCAGTGCATGAAAGTGAAAAATGAAAGTGAAGTCGCTCAGTCATGTCTGACTCTTAGCGACCTCATGGACTTCAGCCTACCAGGCTCCTCCGTCCATGGGATTTTCCAGGCAAGAGTACTGGAGTGGGGTGCCATTGCCTTCTCCTGATGCAACTGACAAGGGTTTAATTCCCAAAATATACCAACAATTCATATAATTCAATAACAAAAACAAACAATCCAATCAAAAAATAAGCAGCAGACCTAAATAGACATTTCTCCAAAGAAGACCTACAGATCGCCAATAGGCACATGAAAAGATGCTTAACATTACTAATTATTGAGCTTCCCTGACAACTTAGCTAGTAAAGAATCTGTCTGGCATGCAGGAGACTCCTGTTGGATCCCTGGGTTGGGAAGATCCCCTGGAGGAGAGCATGGCAATCCATTCCAATATTCTTGCCAGGAGAATCCACATGGACAGAGGAGCCTGGCAGGCTACAGTCCATGGAATCACAAAGAGGCCAATAGGCACATGAAAAGATGCTTAACAGTACTAATTATTAGAGAAATGTGAATTAAAACTACAAGGAGATACCACCTCACACAGGTCAGAATGGCCATCATTTAAAAGTCTACAAATAAATGCTGGAGAGGATGTGAAGAGAAGGGAAGCCTCCTACCTTGTTGATGGGAATGTAAGTTGGTGCAGCCACTGTGGAAAACAGTATGGAAGTTCCTCAAAAAATTAAAAATAGAGTTGTCATAAGATCCGACAATTCCACTCGGGCATATACACAGACAAAACTGTAATTTGAACAGATACTTGCACCCCAATGTTCATAGCAGCACTATTCATAATAGCCAAGATATGGAAACAATATAAATGCCCATTGACAGATGAGTAGATAAAAAAGAAATGGTATATATACACAATGGAGAGCTGCTCAGCCATCACAAAGAATGAAATAATGCCATTCGCAGTAACGTAGGTGGACCTAGAGATTCTCATACTAAGCCAGGTAAGTCAGAAAGAGAAAGACAAATGTTACCATGTATCACTTACAGGTGGAATCTAAAATACAGCACAAGTCAACATATTTATGAAACAAAAACAGACTCACAGATACAGAGAACAGACTGGTTGCCAATGGGATGGGAATAGGAGCCGGAAGGATTTGGAGTTTGGGATCAGCAGAAGCAAACTATTATATAGAGAATGGATAAACAACGAAGTCCTATTGTATATCACGGGGGACTATATTCAATATCCTATGATAAACTATACCAGAAAAGAACAATAAAGTTTTATTTCTACATATAGAATATATCTGAGTCACTTTGCTGTACAGCGGAAATTAACACAACACTGTAAATCAACTATACTTCAATAAATTTTTTTTAATTTTTAAAAACTTTCACCACCCCCCAAAAAAATTGTAAGGCATTTAGCTATTATTTTTTGCTAATTAATTTGAAGATCTCAATAACATGGATGATTGGGGAAAACAGAACTTACAAAAATCAATCCTCTAAGAATTCTTTAATACCAATAATCGTGGGAAAAGTTACAGAATATTTACTTCCAAATATTAAAAGGCTTCATTCCCACGTATCAAATTTAACTTTCAAGAAACTGCTAATTCTTGTCATGTGAACTGTTTTAATATGTAAAAACAAGTTGAATAGCAATCTAACTTATTTTATGGCACTATCCTAACTCTGACACTAAAATCTGAGAGCAATAGTAAACATGTATACTCCGCACTTAAGAAAATAAGTGTAAGGATTATCAGATATAAACGAATATATATAGAATGGATAAATAAAAAGGCCTATTGCATAGCACAGGAAACTATATTCAATATCCTGTGATAAACCATAATGGAAAAGAATGTATAAATATCTATAACGGAATCACTTTGCTGTATAGCAGAAATTAACAACATTGTATATCAACTATACTTCAATAAAATAAATTTTAAGAAAAGAAATTTAATAATCCTAAATAAAATACCATAAAATAGAGTTCAATGAATATTAAAAGTATAATGCTTAACAGTAAAGTAGATCTATCCCAGGACTGTAAAAGTGATTTAGTGTTAGGAAATTAGTCAGTCATATAATCTCCCAGAGCATGGCATCAATTTTTTAGTGACAGTCTTATGCTTAGACTCTTGTTAAATGTAACATCTTTATCTTATGAAAATTCTAATTCTGGGAATAGAATGACACTTGCTAAACATAATAAATATATATTATATAAAGAATTTATCTCCCATGAGGATCCTAGTTATTCAAATAATTGTATATTTAATAAGTGTATGACATTATCAATGGCAAGAAAATACATAAATACTCTCCTCAGTTATTCTAGTTCCTTCACATTGTTGAAATAAACCTTTCAATCAATGTGTAAGGTTATATTAAGTAATTCCTTCTCCTCCTCTTCCCATCAAGTGGGTACATCTTAGAACCAATAGCTTAAATCTAAGGAAATCAGATTTATCTCAAATGAACAACTCACTTCACACTTACTGATATAACTCTCCAGCTTTCATATGAAAATCAGGAACAAGACAGGGATGCTCATTATCACCATTATTATCTGAGACTATTGAGAAAGGCCTGACCAGTACAATAAGAAATAGCACTTAAAACTGTAACTATTAAAAATGAGACTATACTGTCATCTTCATTCATTCACTCATAATAAGATTGTTTTCCTGTGAAATTTGAGACAATTTAAAAAACTATCAGAACTAAAAATAGTTCGGTACCATGTTACTAATATTCAAAACTCATGAGTTGGCAAGGGTCTGGTGAAACAGACATAGTCATACGTTGTTCATAAGAATTTAAGTTGGTACAGCCCTTTTGGAAACAATTTGGCTACAGGTATTAGAAATCTTAAAATATTCATACAAAAATAAACAAAAGTTAATTCCCCTTATAGTAGATACTATTGCTTTTCCAAAAGATTTTAGATTTTTCTGACAGAACCTAAACTTTGGGGTGTATTCAGCCAAGATTTAAGGCAAGCATGGTAGTTCTGTTACCGTTTGCCAATGACGGGTCAGGAATACACATTCAACTTAGACCATGGAAAGGGAAGTCTGCTTGAAACATTAACCTCTGCAAATAGAATAAATTATTTATTCTCTTAAGAACAAATCCCTTCTGCCTCTACCCTTTTCTCTCCTCCTTGAGATTCTATCAAATAATGATGTGATTCTTGGAGCTATGGCAGTTATCTTGGATCATGAGGGCACACGTTGTCAATACACTGAAAAACAGAAAGCACCTGTGCTCTTAATGACATTACTGAGCCACTACCCCAGCCTGTATAGTATTTCCCTAAATTCGCATCTGAACACATAGCAGGCATCCATCATTCTTGGCTGTCTGACATCTTTTTAATAACCCCATGATATTTTGGTAGTTTCACATAAGTCTTACCTCCCTGTACTAAGAATTCAAAGATCTACTTAGACTTCCTTTTTGCTAGACTGCAGACGTGTGTCCCAAATTCTGCCAGCATGGTTCACCCATACGAGACTAGATTCAGAAGGGAGAGGTGAAATGACAGCAAAGAGCTCAGTTTTCTAATAGTGTGCTGGTGGAGGCAACTGGTCCTCCTAAATAATCTGTGGCAGAGTTTCTGGAGTCTAGAACCTGGGAGTCATTAGAGCAAAGCAACAGGAATTGGCATATGGGGTCACAGAGTCAAAGCAGCAGCAGCAGCAGTGTTTCACTATTAATAGGAAGTCCCACAATGGGATGGAGCATGGATTCTAGCTGCACTGTTCCTGGCAGTCATATCCGAGACTAGTTGTCTGCATCACCACCCCAACTCCCCAGAGATACCTATTATCTTGTGTAAAGATTCCTTTCTGCTTAAATATACCCCGTAGATTCTCTCATTTGCAAACAAGAGCCTGAACCTTTAATTCTATGTCTAGCAAACCATTTCAAAGAAAATAATTCAAAATCTAAAAGGAGCCCTATACACAGATGACCATTGCTGTATTATTTATAATAGGTGAAAGAAATTTTAAACCAGCTAAGTGTCCCACAATGAGAAAATTATTAATGAGTAATTTATAATAAATCCAGTTGAAGTCTGTAAAATGTATATAATATGGAAAACTACTAAAACCATAATGCAGTAGGGCAAAATCATACAGAGTTTGACCATAGCCATGTTAATAGAACAAGTCTCATAAGCATTTCTCCCATTTTTATTTATCCACCAAGTACCTCCTATGATCTGTATAGTCGAAGTTATGGTTTTCCCAGTAGTCATGTACAGATGTGAGAGTTAGACCATTAACAAGTCTGAGCACCGGAGAACTGATGCTTTCAAATTGTGGTGCAGGAGAAGACTCTTGAGAGTCCCTTGGACAGCAAGAAGATCAAACCAATCAATCCTAAAGGAAATCAACCCTGAATATTCATTAGAAGGACTGATGCTAAAGCTGAAACTCCAATACTTGGCCACCTGATGCAGAAAGCTGACTCATTGGAAAAGATCCTGATGCTGGGAAATATTGAGGGCATGAGGAGAAGGGGGTGACAGGATGAGATGGTTGGATGGCATTAGCAACTCAATGGACATGAGTTTGATCAAACTCTGGGAGATAGTGAAGGACAAGGAAACCTTGTGCACTGTGGTCCATGGGATCACAAAGAGTCAGACACAACTTGGCAACCGAACAACAACCATCTCCTATGGTAAATACCTTGGCGTGTCTGCACAGCCCATGAGTCACCCCATCTTCCCTCAGAATTTGCCTTTCCACATCACAAGTTTGGGTCCTGGCAGCCAAGCTTGTCCCTCATGACCCCTGCTCCCTGAGCACAGTTGACTAGATCTGGGGAGACCACGAGAGCCAAGCTGAGTCAGTGAAAATCTTCTCCAGGTATTTGAACTCAAATATTAATGTTAACTTCCTTGTGTGACTGGAACTGTGTACCAAGTGAGAGAGGTGGAGGGAAGGGGGAAGAAGGGGAGGCTGGAGTAGGGGAAAGGGAGAGGAAGAGAGTGGACAACTTTCTAAATTCTCATCTCAGCCTATTCTTGAGTTCTAACTTCCTCCTCCTCTTTGGGTTGTGGAAGAAACTCCTATGTCCTTATGAAAACTTTTTGCCACTAACTAGTATGAATGGGCTTCTGTTCCTCGGAACCAAAGATGGTTTTACTAGCACATTTCTAAAGGTGAAACCTCAGGATGCCATGGGCAATCTGAGGGCATCACACTTTCAGCATCCCTGACTTATTTCCTGTCCACTTTCACCTTCCCAGAGGCTGAACCTTGTACCTCAGCCTACACAAGCAGGTCAAAGTCACTCTTAGCAAATTTGGCCAAACTAGCTTGGACCCTGAGCTCCCTTCATTGGACTGGTCAGGGTGGGGAACAAGGGAAGGATGGGAATGAGGAAAGCCTAAAGGTATCTATATAAAAATGGACTTGTCTTATGGAATATTACTCAGCCATAAAAAGGAACAAAATTGTACAATTCATAGAGAAAGGGATGTATCTAGAGACTGTCATACAGTGTGAAGTATGTCAGAAAGAGAAAAACAAATAATGAATATTGCTTATACATTCAGTTAAGTCACTCAGTCATGTCTGACTCTTCGCAACCCCATGGACTGCAGCATGCCAGGCCTCCCTGTCCATCACCAACTCCCGGAATTCACCCAAACTCATGTCCATTGAGTCAGTGATGCCATCCAACCATCTCATCCTCTGTTGTCCCCTTCTCCTCCTGCCCTCAATCTTTCCCAGCATCAGGGTCTTTTCAGATGAGTCCGTTCTTCACATCAGGTGGCCAAAGTACTGGAGTTTCAACTATAGCATCAGTCCTTCCAGTGAACACCCAGGACTGATCTCCTTTAGGATGGACTGATTGGATCTCCTTGCAGTCCAAGGGACTCTCAAGAGTCTTCTCCAACACCACAGTTCAAAAGCATCAATTCTTCGGTCCTCAGCTTTCTTAATAGTCCAGCTCACATCCATACATGACTGCTGGAAAAACCATAGCCTCGACTAGACAGACCTTTCTTGACAAAGTAATGTCTCTGCTATTTAATATGCTGTCTAGGTTGGCCATAACTTTCCTTCCAAGGAGTAAGCGTCTTTATATTTCATGGCTGCAGTCACCATCTGCTGTGATTTTGGAGCCCAGAAAAATAAAATAGGCCACTGTTTCCCCATCTATTTGCCATGAAGTAATGGGACTGGATGCCATGATCTTTGTTTTCTGAATGTTGAGCTTTAAGCCAACTTTTCCACTCTCTTCTTTCACTTTAATCAAGAGGCTCTTTAGTTCTTCCTTACTTTCTGCCATAAGGGTGGTGTCATCTGCATATCTGAGGTTATTGATATTTCTCCCAGCTATCTTGATTCCAGCTTGTGCTTCTTCCAGCCCAGCATTTCTCATGATGTACTCTGCATATGAGTTCAATAAGCAGGGTGACAATATACAGCCTTGACATACTCCTTTTCCTATTTGGAACCAGTCTGTTGTTCCATGTCCAGTTCTAACTGTTGCTTCCTGACCTGCATACAGGTTTCTCAAGAGGCAGGTGAGGTGGTCTGGTATTCCCATCTCTTTCAGATTGTCCACAGTTTATTGTGATCCACACAGTCAAAGGCTTTGGCATAGTCAATAAAGCAGAAATATTTTTCTGGAACTCTCTTGCTTTTTTGATGATCCAGCAGATGTTGGCAATTTGACCTCTGGTTCCTCTGCCTTTTCTAAAACCAGCTTGAACATCTGGAAGTTCACGGTTCACATATTGCTGAAGCCTGGCTTGGAGAATTTTGAGCATCACTTTGCTAGCATGTGAGATGAGTGCAGTTTTGTGGTAGTTTGCATCTCTTCTTTTCACAGTGGTGAATATATGTCAACCCCAATCTCCCAATTCACCTCCACCCCACTGATTCTGGTTATTCACATGTTTGTTCTCTACATCTGTGTCTGTTTCTGCTTTGCAAATAAATCCATTTCTCTAGATCCACATATAAGCCTCTTACCCTTCCTCATCAGAGGGCAGACAGACTGAAAACCACCTTCACAGAAAACTAACCAATCTAATCACATGGACCACAGCCTTGTCTAACTCAATGAAACTATGAACCATGCTGTGTAGGGCCACCCAAGATGGACAGGTCATGGTGGAGTGTTCTGAGAAAATGTGGTCCACTGGAGAAGGGAATGGCAAACCACTTCTGTATTGTTGCCTTGAGAACCCCATGATCAGTATGAAAAGGCAAAAAGATAGAACACTGAATGATGAACTAACTCCCCAGGTCGGTAGGTGCCCAATATGCTACTGGAGATCAGTGGTGAAATAACTCCAGGAAGAATGAAGAGATAGAGCCAAAGCAAAAACACCACCCAGTTGTGGATGTGACTGGTGATGGAAGCAAAGTCTGATGCTGTAAAGAGCAATACTGCATAGGAAGCTGCAATGTTAGGTCCATGAATCAAGGCAAATTGGAAGTGATCAAACAGGAGATGAAAGAGTGAACGTTGACATTTTAGGAATCAGTTCAGTTCAGTTCAGTCGCTCAGTCGTGTCTGACTCTTTGTGACCCCATGAACTGCAGCACACCAGGCCTCCCTGTCCATCACCAACTCCCAGAGTTCACCCAAACTCATGTCCATCCAATCAGTGATGCCATCCAGTCATTTCATCTACTGTTGTCTCCTTCTCCTCCTCCCCCCAATCCCTCCCAGCATCAGAGTCTTTTCCAATGAGTCAACTCTTCACATTAAGTGGCCAAAGTATTGGAGTTTCAGCTTTAGCGTCAGTCCTTCCAATGAACATCCAGGACTAATCTCCTATAGAATGGACTGGTTGGATCTCCTTGCAGTCCAAGGGACTCTCAAGAGTCTTCTCCAACACCACAGTTCCAAAGCATCAATTCTTCAGCACTCAGCTTTCTTCACAGTCCAATTCTCACATCCACACATGACCACTGGAAAACCATAGCCTTGACTAGACGGACCTTAGCCAGTGAACTAAAATGAACGGGAATGGGTGGATTTAGCTCAGATAACCATTATATCTACTACTGTGGGCAAGAATCCCTTAGAAGAAATGGAGTAGCCATCATAGTCAACAGAAGAGTCTGAAATGCAGTACTTGGATGCAGTCTCAAAAACGACAGAATGATCTCTGTTTGTCTCCAAGGCAAACCATTCAACATCAGGTATTCCAAGTCTATGCCCTGATCAGTAATGCTGAGGAAGCTGGAGTTGAACAGTTCTATGAAGACCTAGAAGACCCTCTAGAATTAACACCCAAAAAAGATGTCATTTTCATTATAGGGGACTGGAATGCAAAAGTAGGAAGGCAAGAAACACCTGGGGTAACAGGCAAATTTGGCCTTGGAGTACAGAATGAAGCAGGACAAAGGTTAATAGAGTTCTGCCAAAAGAATGCACTGGTCATAGCAAACACCCTCTTCCAACAACACAAGAGAAAACTCTACACATGGACATCACCAGATGGACAACATTGAAATCAGATTGATTATATTCTTTGCAGCCAAAGATGGAGAAGCTCTATACAGTCAGCAAAAACAAGACCAGGAGCTGACTGCAGCTCAGATCATGAACTCCTTATTGCCAAACTCAGACTTAAATTGAAGAAAGTAGGGAAAACCACTAGAATATTCAGGTATGACCTAAAAAAAGCCCTTATGATTATACAGTGGAAGTGAGAAATAGATTTAATGGACTAGATCTGATAGAGTGCCTGATGAACTATGGGCGGAAATTCTTGACACTGTACAGGAGATAGGGATCAAGACCATCCCCAAGGAAAAGAAATGCAAAAAAGTGAAGTGGCTGTCTGAGGAGGCCTTACAAATAGCTGTGAAAAAGAACAGAAGTGAAAAGCAAAGGAAAAAAGGGACGATATACCCATTTGAATGCACAGTTCCAAAGAATAGCAAGAAGAGATAAGAAAGCCTTCCTCAGTGATCAATGCAAAGAAATAGAGGAAAACAACAGAATGGGAAAGACTAGAGATCACTTCAAGAAAATTAGAGATACCAAGGGAACATTTCATGCAAAGATGGGCTCAATAAAGGACAGAAATGGTATGGACCTAACAGAAGTAGAAGATATTAAGAAGAGGTGGCAAGAATACATGGAAGAACTATACAAAAAAGAGCTTCATGACCCAGATAATCACGATGGTATGATCACTCACCTAGAACCAGACATCCTGGAATGTGAAGTCAAGTGGGCCTTAGAAAGCATCACTATGAACAAAGCTAGTGGAGGTGATGGAATTCCAGTTGAGTGATTTCAAATCCTAAAAGATAATGCTGTGAAAGTGTTGCACTCAGTATCCCAGCAAATTTGGAAAACTCAGCAGTGGCCACAGGACTGGAAAAGGTCAGTTTTCATTCCAATCCCAAAGAAAGGCAATGCCAAAGAATGCTCAAACTACTGCACAATTGCACTCATCTCACACGCTAGCAAAGTAATGCTCAAAATTCTCCAAGCCAGGCTTCAGCAATACATGAACCATGAATTTCCAGATGTTCAAGCTGGTTTTAGAAAAGGCAGAGGAACCAGAGGTCAAATTGCCAACATCTGCTGGATCATCAAAAAAGCAAGAGAGTTCCAGAAAAACATCTATTTCTGCTTTATTGACTATGCCAAAGTCTTTGACTGTGTGGATCACAATAAACTGTGGACAATCTGAAAGAGATGGGAATACCAGACCACCTCACCTGCCTCTTGAGAAACCTGTATGCAGGTCAGGAAGCAACAGTTAGAACTGGACATGGAACAACAGACTGGTTCCAAATAGGAAAAGGAGTATGTCAAGGCTGTATATTGTCACCCTGCTTATTGAACTCATATGCAGAGTACATCATGAGAAATGCTGGGCTGGAAGAAGCACAAGCTGGAATCAAGATAGCTGGGAGAAATATCAATAACCTCAGATATGCAGATGACACCACCCTTATGGCAGAAAGTAAGGAAGAACTAAAGAGCCTCTTGATGAAAGTGAAAGAGGAGAATGGAAAAGTTGGCTTAAAGCTCAACATTCAGAAAACAAAGATCATGGCATCCAGTCCCATCACTTCACGGCAAATAGACGGGGAAACAGTGGAAACAGTGGCTGACTTTATTTTGGGGGGCTCCAAATTCACTGCAGATGGTGAATGCAGCCATGAAATATAAAGACGCTTACTCCTTGGAAGGAAAGTTATGGCCAACCTAGACAGCATATTAAATAGCAGAGACATTACTTTGTCAAGAAAGGTCCGTCTAGTCGGGGCTATGGTTTTTCCAGCAGTCATGTATGGATGTGAGCTGGACTATTAAGAAAGCTGAGGACCGAAGAATTGATGCTTTTGAACTGTGGTGTTGAAGGAGACTCTTGAGAGTCCCTTGGACTGCAAGGAGATCCAACCAGTCCATTCTAATGGAAATCAGTCCTGGGTGTTCATTAGAAGGACTGATGTTGAAGCTGAAACTCCAATACTTTGGCCACCTGATGTGAAGAGCTGACTCATTTGAAAAGACCCTGACTCTGGGAAAGATTGAGGGCAGGAGGAGAAGGGGACAACAGAGGATGAGATGGTTGGATGGCATCACTGACTCAATGGACATGAGTTTGGGTGAATTCTGGGAGTTGGTGATGGACAGGGAGACCTGGTGTGCTGTGGCTCATGGGTTTGCAAAGAGTCGGACACGACTGAGCGACTGAACTGAACTAATGAGAACCTGCTGTATAGCACAGTACTCTGTGGTGACCTAGATGAAAACGAAATCCAAACAAAAGGGGATATATGTGTACATATAGCTGATTCATTTGCTGTACTGTCAAAACTAACACAACATTATAAAGCAACTATATTTCAATAAATTTGTTTTAAAAAAAACTTGTGTTTACTGGAAGTTCAACAAAAGTGTTGGAGCTAGGAGTTGCTTAAAAGGTCTTGGCCAGAGCCAGAAGGAATAGTGAAAAAAGAAAGACAATCTGGAGACTGGGCATTTTGGAGAGAAAGCAGAGATCTGAGCAGTTGCTAGAAGACCCAATTTTCAAGGACATAAACAGATAAAAGAGAATGTTTAGAAACTTTGCTGATAACTGCTGGTTGGTTGTCCCATTAAGAGGGCCTCAGCAAAGCTGTTCTTTATGCCCATCTAGGTTCTGAGAGACTGAGCATTTCTTTCAAATGCTTAATTGTACTGAGACTATCTTAATGAAAAGTGATTTAGGTTTTTTTCTGATTTCACAGGAGGGGGTGGAACGATCCAAGCATTACTTGGATGGAGTATAGAAGATGAGATTTAGTGGTTGTGATCCTAAATATAAAAAGGAAGGGAGCACAGGAGGGTTTGTGCATTTCCTGAAGAAAGTGCCGCTCGTGAGCACACATTCCCATGGCTCCCCAGAGTGTAGAATGAGCTGTGGTGTGCAGAAAACCTCCATCATCCTTCTGTACCATTTGTAGCAGAACCTCTCCAGGAATCGTGCTAGAAATGTAATTCAATTAAAGGTGATGAGTTGACTGCTGATCAGGATGATTAAAGCCTTTGCTGAGGCAGAAAATTCAGCACTTGGAAAGACCAGACGTGGCACGTCTCCTCCAGTTTCCCTGGGTAAGTGGTGCAGCCCAACCAGGACAGAGCAGTCTGGTCTCCCCCACACACACACCCATAGGACCCCTATCACTAGGAAGACAAAGCTTCCCTTCCCAGTACACATCCCTGACACCTCTGGAGAAACAATTCAAATCCAGAGATAAGAGAGAATCCTTCCTTCTCTCTGAGACTCATCTTCCCCAAAGGAGACAGGCTTTCCCTGGGCCTCCTGGGACTGCTGAAAAAGGAAACTGGGCTATCTGAGAAGGCACTTTCTGGAAGGTCCACATCTGCACATGTGAAGACACTCCCACATGGGTCAGGAATAATGTCCTGAAAAGAAGCTGATGTCCACCTTGTCTCTCCCATCCCATTAACTCAGAATCATTCCAGACGCTTTCTCCTCCCTCTCCTCAGTCACATTCTTGATTCCGTGGTTGTCTGCAAAGTCCTGTGAGGTTTGTACAGAAAGATGACTGACCTGTCATGAAGAATTCCCCACACACAGTCTCAAAAACACATCACTGCTTGCACCCCATACACATGTCCCAGTCTGCCCCCCACAACTGACAGAGTGGCCCACCAGGGAGCTGACAGTTCTAATTAGGCAGAGAGACTTAATTAGCATAGCCACAGTGATGAGAACTCTCTGGAGAATCCAATGAAAGCCTGGAGGATCTCTAGACATGTCTGTGCAAAACAGTTAGGGGAGAGAAATGTGCCACACGCTGACCATGAGACTCAATGTCCTCAACCTGCCCTGACCAAGGCTTGGGTTGGAATGAGCCCCTTCATCCATCCTCTCTCCATCCTCCATCAGCCACCACCCAATCATCCCCTCCACCTAATCGTCCATCTTCCTTTTACCTACTCCATCTATTTATGCCTCCACCCACTCACTCATCCAGAGAAGGCAATGGCACCCCACTCCAGTACTCTTGCCTGGAAAATCCCATGGACAGAGGAGCCTAGTAGGCTGCAGTCCATGGGGTCACAAAGAGTCAGACATGACTGAGCAACTTCACTTTCAATTTTCACTTTCCACTTTCCTGCATTGGAGAAGGAAATGGCAACCCACTCCAGTGTTCTTGCCTGGAGAATCCCAGGGATGGCAGAGCCTGGTGGGCTGCCGTCTATGGGGTCGCACAGAGTCAGATACAACTGAAGCAACTTAGCAGCAGCAGCACCCACTCATCATCCTTTCAGCAACCCAGCCATAGAATGACCACCCTCTTTTTAATCCACTCTTTTATTCATCCATCTTTCTGCCCAACCTCCCATCTGTCTGTCTCTCTGAGTTGCATCCAGTTAACCATTCATCCAGTTGCAATGTTTTCAATCTCTAGATTCATTTATGCCATCAAAAACTGGGCTGCCACACATCCATTCACCTATCTATCTATCTATCCAACCTATCTATCTATCTATCTATCTATCCAACCAGCCTACTGCATGCAGGATCTATGCCAGGATCTGCAGCTACAGAAATGAGTATGAGCTGCTTCCATCCCAATCCCGATAAAGATATTTCAATCTAATGAAGAAGGGCCTTTATAAAATAAAGCCCACCCCTTTTTTTTTATACAGCCCATATGGTGAGCTCCTCTGGAGATCTGAGTGTGTTCTCTGTCTGGATCCCCAAGCAGCACATTCTGGTTGCCCTACCCCACCAGCTCCATCATAGCCTGGCCCAGGGACATTTTCCTAGCAGACCTAAAGCCAAAAGAGAGGAGCAACATTCCATGTGGAACTGCTGGAGACTTGAGTCCCCAGACACCCACAGTGCCCAAGTACCTGACCAGGCAGGGGGGGGAGGAAGTCTCTCTTCAAGGTACAAAGGGTCCCTCATCTATACCACTTCCTCTCTTCAGCCTGTAGATCCGTGCTGTCCAGTGAAAATGTAATGTGAGTTACATATTGAATATTAAATTTTCAAGGGACCACATTTTCAAAAGTCTTTAGAAAGGTGAAATAAATTTAATATATTTTACTTAACACGATATGTTTAAAATATCTCCACATGTATTCAGTATAAAGATTATTGAGGTAGTTCACAGTTTTTGGTACCAAGTTTTCAAAATCCAGTGTGTGTTTTATACTTAGAGTACATCTCGGTTCAGACAAGCCAAATTTAAAGTGCTCAATACCACACACAGCTAGCAGCTACCATATTTTAAGGTCAGACCCAGACATTGAAGCCACCCTGATAATTTGGGGCCTTTTCAAATTGATATTTGCCAAGTGTTTGCTAAGCACTTAATCAGAGGACTAGCTGAGCAATGTGACAGGAAGGACAGGAAAACAAAAAGCACCGCACCCCCTCACAACCCCTCCTCCACTGCCCTGACCAACTAAGGTCCAGCCTCTGACCAGCACACTGTTTCTGCAAAACCTAGGCCCTGCAGTCACCAGACTGACCTCCGACACACACAGTCTAACCACCTTGAGACACTTACCTGTGCCCCCTAGAAGGCTGTCTCCATTCTTAGAAGTCCCTAAGGGAATTCTTCCCAACCACAGGGAGTGAGGTCATCATGGCTCTGTCCACGTTCAGGGAGCTCCGGGTTCCTCTGAGAGATGGGGTTCCAGGATGCTATCCAGCCAGTCTGCCTCTCAACCAGCTTTACCCCTGCTCAGATTCTCTCTTATCCAGGACTAGCCAGTGAGGCTGGAGAAATAGAGAGGTATTGGTCCCCAGGACAGAGACTGCCCAATGCTTACATACTGGGTGGTCTCATGGCTTCTCTGAGACCCTCGAGAAGTCTATGGGGAAGGGAAACCCTGTCTCGTTCAAGAGAGAAAGAAACTGAGGCTCAGAGAGGCTGAGGGCCTTACCCAGGCACATAGGGTATCAACAAGAGTGGGGCAGCAGATTGGACCCCAGGGTGCCCACTGTCTATGTTGTTGCCCTCTTCCCTCTCACCCTTCCCCACTTGCAGCCCCTCTGGACAGAGGGACCATGCAGAGGAGAGGGCTCTTAAAGGCTCTTCCAAGGTCCCAGAGCCATTCTACCACCAAGGCAGGCCCAGGAAGAGGCACTCTCACCAACTGGTCCCACCTTCCTCCCATCCCATCTCCCAGAAACAGCATGTCCCAGAGAGTGCAGCCCGCAGGTGCCTACAACAAGCTCAGAGCCTTCACACCTCGGTGCCTCTGCCCATGCTTCTCTTTCTGCCTGTTATGTTCTCCCTTCCCCTTCCTGCTCAGAAAACTCCACTACAGCCTTCAAGCCTCCCTCAGAGCTCAGCTCAGTGAAGCCTTCAGTGACAAGCCCAGGCGAAACAACTGCTCCTCCTGCATTTTCCCCTGTGAACAATACATCTGTTGGTTTGGGTGCCCCTCCATACTCTGGCCTCCACAACGAGCAGATATGGATCCTGTAACCAAACCAGTGCCCAGCAAGCAGGAGACTGCACACAGTAAGGACTCAGAAATGCTTATTAATAACCAGAAGGAAGCTTACAGTGCAATAATAACCTGTATCACCAATGGGCTGTCTGGGTCCCCACTGTTCTTTTCTTTTTAAATTTTTTTGGAGTAAAGTTGATTGACAATGTTGTGTTAGTTTCAGGTGTACAGCAAAGTGATTCAGTTTTACATATACATATATTCATTCTTTTTTAGATCTTTTCTCATGTAGGTTATCACAGAATATTGAGTAGAGTTCCCTGTGCCATACAATTTGTTGTTCAGTTGCTTAGTCATATCTGACTCTTTGCAATCCCGTGGACTGCAGCATGCCAGGCTTCCCTGGCCTTCACTATCTCCTGGGGCTGGCTCAAACTCATTTCCATTGAGTTGGTGATACCATCCAACCATCTCATCCTCTGTCACCCCCTTCTCCTCCTGCCCTCAATCTTTCCTATCATCAGGGTCTTTTCTGATGAGTCAGCTCTTCCCATCACGTGGCCAAAGTACTGGAGTTTCAGCTTTAGCATCAGTCCTTCCAATGAATATTCAGGGTTGATTTCCTTTAGGACTGACTGGTTTGATCTCCTTGCAGTCCAGGAGACTCTCAAGAGTCTTCTCCAGCACCACAGTTCAAAAGCAGCAATTCTTCAGTGCTCAGCCTTCTTTATGGTGCTACACAATAGCTCCTTATTGGTTATCTAGCTTAATGGCACCCCACTCCAGTACTCCTGCCTGGAAAATCCCATGGACGGAGGAGCCTGGAGGGCTGTGGTCCATGCGGTCGCTGAGGGTCGGACACGACTGAGCAGCTTTACTTTCACTTTTCACTTTCCTGCATTGGAGAAGGAAATGGCAACCCACTCCAGTGTTCTTGCCTGGAGAATCCCAGGGACAGCAGAGCCTGGTGGGCTGCTGTCTATGAGGTCACACAGAGTCAGACACGACTGAAATGACTTAGCAGCAGCAGCTTAAATAGTAGTGGGTGTATATTAATCCCAAGATCCTGATTTATTCTGGGTTCCCACTCTCAATCACAGCCTCTTCCCATTTCTCTGGAAGCCCATGCACCTGTGGATCACCCCACCTTGGTGCAGCAGGGCCATTGGGAACCCCTGCACACATGTTCACTTGCAGGTTCCCTCCTGAAGAGCCTCTCCTAAGCTCCCAGCTTCCATCCATAACTCTCTGTCCCCTTGGCAGCAGGCTACCCAGGAAACTGTAGCATCTCCCCCTCCCCAGCTACCCACTGAAAGTGACATCCTCTTGGGGGATGTCAAAAGTCACAGGTAATGTAGTTTGCTCGAGAGCATTTTGGAAGATTATTTATCTGTGTTCTCCAGAAAATGAAGGCTGTAGTAGATCTTGCTGATTATATTACCCCACTGAGAGGCAGAAATAATCCTGAAGGTGGCAAGTTAAATCACTACTTTGTAATTTACTAAAACAAAACTAATACCCAAAGAAATGTTTTCTCCACCATTTTATAGCAATTTCACCATTAAACTGTCTTTGATTGCAATTGTAACAATGAATAAAGAAAAGGAAAAAATATCTTCAACCCAGCCAAGAAATTTATTTTTCTGAACACTAACAGTTTTCCCCATGAGCAAAGTGGCATCATCTCCAGAGTAGCCATGGCCACCTAAAATGATGAGTGGGAATGACCAGGGTCACTCTGCATGACAAACAGCTTCATCCTCTCTCCTCCCCAGAGAAAGCTGCTGAGTCCTCTCACTGAAAATGAACCCTGGATGGTCCTCACCGGAGCAGCCAGGATGAGCCAGCATGGCAGTGTGTGGACTCCCAGAGAGCCCTGAACTCTAGGAGTCAGCATCTTTGGCCTTCAAAGTCCAGCAGTATTTATGGGCAAGGGCTCCTGGCAGGTGGGGAGAGTCAGCTCCCAGGTAGAGATGGACTCTGGGAGTGTCTAGACATCAAGCCACATGGAAGCTGGCAACAGTCACTGAGAAAGGGAAGCCAGATCATTGGCCTTCTCCAGCCACAGCCTCCTCATTGAAGGAACCTACCCCCCAGTACCTGTAAAACCCCCAGAGGCCAATACCTGCCCCTCTGGGTTCCAGACCCCCAAGGTGAGCAGCTGCACACAGCCTAGGATGGACAGGAAGGAAGGAAGCAGGGCACTAGGCACTCTGCTCAGCTAGGTGAGCCCTCCTCACTTAGACATTCTCCTTAGGCCATCTCCCTTGCCCTTGTGGGTTCTATAACCACATGACTCTCAGATATGCCTGTCTCTGGCCAACTCACTACCCTGAGTGCCAGACTAAAATAGCCAACTGCCACCTTGACATTTACTCTCAGACACTTCAGCATCATTACACAGTGAAGCTCCAATACTTTGGCCACATAATGGGAATAGTCCCTGATGCTGGGAAAGATTGAAGGCAAAAGGAAAAGAGGGCCGCAGAGTTTGGGATGGTTAGATGCCGTCACCAACTCAATGGACATGAATTTGAGCAAACACCGGGAAATAGTAAGGGAAAGGAAGCCTGGCGTGCTGCAATCCACAGGGTTGCAGAGTCAGACATGACTTAGCCACTGAATAACAATAACAACAGTGGACATTTAAAACTCAACGATTCAAATCTGGGCTTGTGATTTTCTCCATTAAACCTGACTTTTCCTATTTAAGGGAGTGGCACCTTCATCCAACCAGTCATCCCATGGGGCAAGCCAGACTCCTGGAAGCAGACACCTCAGCGCCTCCCTTCTGCTTACACTGCATGCCCAACACCCCCACACAATCACAGTCCTGGTGATTCCACATTTTTTTTTCTTTTTTTTTTTTTTTGGCATGTGGCATGCAGAATCTTACTTCCCCAACCAGGGATCAAACTCATGCCCCCTGCTGTGGAAGCCTGGTGTCTTAACCTAAACTGGACCACCAGGGAAGTTGTTGATTCCATTGCTTTAATTCCTCTCAAATGAGTGCATCTCTCTGCATCTACACCCCCACTACTGGGCCAAGCCACCACTGTTTCTCACCTGGACACCTGCACTCATCCCCCGACTGGTTTCCCGACTTGCATTCTACCCCTGGACAATCCATTCTCAATCAGGAGCCAGAGTCACTCACCTTCTACTTAAAACCTTCAGTACTATCCACTGCTCTTAGGTAAAGATCACATTTCCTCTCCAGCCTTCATGGCTCTACATGGTCTGGCTCCAGCCTCTCTCTCTCCCATTCCACCTCCCACTATGGCCCCTTGCTCTCAGCACTCCAGCCACCAGCTTCCATTTGGTCCCTTGAACTCACCTTGACCATCCCATCACAGGGCAACCCCATCTTTCATGCCTACTTATCTAAAGGTTATCCTTCAGGTCTCAGTTTAAATATGCCTTCCTATGGTAGGAAGTTCTCCTTACCATACACACATTTTCCTTCCAGCACTCATTACTGTTTATGGCAATGCTTCCATATGTATGGATATTAAACTCCTGGCCCCATCAGGATCTAAGCTTCATGAGGGCAGGGACCACAGATTTTGCTCATCATCATGCCTCTAGGGAATGTTATAAAGATGAATAATGAATAAAGACAAAATCAGGGTTATAGTGCCATGGCTCAAGCACCTTTTCTTAAGGGAAGAATATACTTTCCACATGACTCAGCCTAAATGTCAGTCCCCAGTGGCCCTAGACTGTCACTTGCTCCCAATAGCAAACTGACTCTGGACACCAATCCCTCATTTATTCCTCCCGTGAGTGAGAGTGTGTGGATGGCTCAGAGTCACTTGTCCACATACTTAAAGACATATACCCCAGTGTCACCCAGGCACACCCATGGGGAAAGCAGTGACACCATTGGAAAAGAAGCATCATTAACCCATGGGAAAAGAAGCAATAAGCAGAGCATGATCAAGATGGTGGAGTAGCAGCACATAAAGCTCACCTTTTCCCACCAATATATTAAAAAGTAATTGTAGTTTTTGCATTGTTGAACTTTGCCACTTGATATTGGAATACATTCTTAAATAAATGTGGCTATGTAATACATCATTTTAATGTGCATCTTACTTTGTGTCTTTTGCTGATGAACTGAAACTTACCATTTATCTTATATGTATTTTAGACTATGGAAATGATGTTAGACAAAAGGCAAATTTGAGCAATTTTCTTATTTGAGTTCAAAATGAGTCATAAAGCAGCAGAGACAACTCACAACATCAACAATGCTTTTGGCCCAGGAACTGCTAATGAATATACAGAAGTCTGGTGGTTCAAGTTTTGCAAAGGAGATGAGAACCTTGAAGATGAGGAGTGTAGTGGCTGGCCATCAAAAGTTGACAACAACCAATTGAGAACCATCATCAGAATGGATTCTTTTACAACTAAATGAGAAGTTGCCTAAGAACTCAATGTCAACCATTCTAGGGTCGTTTGGCATTTGAAGCAAATTAGAAAGGTGAAAAAGCTCGGTACCTGAATGTCTCATGAGCTGATAAAGAAAATAAAGAAAGAAAGAAATCACCATAAATAAAGAAAATCATCGTTTTGACGTGTCATCTTCTTTTACTCTGTGCAACAACGAATCATTTCTCAATTGGATTGTGATGTGCAATAAAAAGTGGATTTTATACAACCTGCAAAAACCAGCTCAGTGATTGGACTAAGAAGAAGCCCCAAGATCAGATCAGTGGCTCAGTCATGTCCGACTCTTTTCGACCCCATGAATCGCAGCACGCCAGGCCTCCCTGTCCATCACCAACTCCCAGAGTTCACTCAGACTCACGTCCATCGAGTCAGTGATGCCATCCAGCCATCTCATCTTCTGTTGTCCCCTTCTCCTCCTGCCCCCAATCCCTCCCAGCATCAGAGACTTTCCCAATGAGTCAACTCTTCGCATGAGGTGGCCAAAGTACTGGACTTTCAGCTTCAGCATCATTCCCTCCAAAGAAATCCCAGGGCTGATCTCCTTCAGAATGGACTGGTTGGATCTCCTTGCAGTCCAAGAGACTCTCAAGAGTCTTCTCCAACACCACAGTTCAAAAGCATCAATTCTTCGGCACTCAGCCTTCTTCACAGTCCAACTCTCACATCCATACATGACCATACGAAAAACCATAGCCTTGACTAGATGAACCTTTGTTGGCAAAGCAATGTCTCTGCTTTTGAACATGCTATCTAGGTTGGTCATAACTTTCCTTCCATGGAGTGTCTTTTAATTTCATGGCTGTAGTCACCATCTGCAGTGATTTTGGAGCCCAGAAAAATAAAGTCTGACACTGTTTCCACTGTTTCCCCATCTATTTCCCATGAAGTGGTGGGACTGGATGCCATGATCTTCGTTTTCTGAATGTTGAGCCTTAAGCCAACTTTTTCACTCTCCACTTTCACTGTCATCAAGAGGCTTTTGAGTTCCTCTTCACTTTCTGCCATAAGGGTGGTGTCATCTGCATATCTGAGGTTATTGATATTTCTCCCGGCAATCTTGATTCCAGTTTGTGTTTCTTCCAGTCCAGCGTTTCTCATGATGTACTCTGCATAGAAGTTAAATAAACAGGGTGACAATATACAGCCTTGACGAACTCCTTTTCCTATTTGGAACCAGTCTGTTGTTCCATGTCCAGTTCTAACTGTTGCTTCCTGACCTGCATACAAATTTCTCAAGAGGCAGATTAGGTGGTCTGGTATTCCCATCTCTTTCAGAATTTTCCACAGTTTATTGTGATCCACATAGTCAAAGGCTTTGGCATAGTCAATAAAGCAGAAATAGATGTTTTTCTGGAACTCTCTTGCTTTTTCCATGATCCAGCAGATGTTGGCAATTTGATCTCTGGTTCCTCTGCCTTTTCTAAAACCAGCTTGAACATCAGGAAGTTCACGGTTCACATATTGCTGAAGCATGGCTTGGAGAATTTTGAGCATTACTTTACTAGTGTGTGAGATGAGTGCAATTGTGCAGTAACTTGAGCATTCTTTGGCATTGCCTTTCTTTGGGATTGGAATGAAAACTGACCTTTTCCAGTCCTGTGGCCACTGTTGAGTTTTCCAAATTTGATGGCATATTGAGTGCAACACTTTCACAGCATCATCTTTCAGGATTTGGAATAGCTCAACTGGAATTCCATCACCTCCATTAGCTTTGTTCTTAGTGATGCTTTCTAAGGCCCACTTGACTTCACACTTCAGGATGTCTGGCTCTAGGTCAGTGATCACACCATCGTGATTATCTGGGTCGGGAAGATCTTTTTTGTACAGTTCTTCTGTGTATCCTTGCCATCTCTTCTTAATATCTTCTGCTTAAAGTACTTCCCAAAGCCAAACTTGCACCAAAAAAGGTCATGGCCACTGTTTGGTGGTCTGCTGCCAGTCTTATCCACTACAGCTTCCTAAATCCCAGTGAAACCATTACATCTGAGAAGTATGCTCACCAAATGAGCATACTTCTCATTAATGAGATGCACCAAAACTGCAATGCCTGCAGCTTTGTGCAACAGAAAGGGCCCAATTCTTCTCCATGACAATACCCGACCACACATTGTACCACCGATGCTTCAAAAGTTGAATGAATTGGGCTACAATGTCTTATCTCATCTGCCATATTCACCTGACCTCTTGCCAACTGACTATCACTTCTTCAAGCATCTCAACAACTTTTTGCAGGGAAAATGTTTCCACAACCAGCAGGAGGCAGAAAATGCTTTCCAAGAGTTTGTCAAATTCCAAAGTGTGGATTTTTATGCTACAGGAATAAACAAACTTATTTCTTGTTGGCAAAAAATGTGTTGATTGTAATGGCTCCTACTTTGATTAGTAAAGATATGTTTGAGCCCAGTTATAATGATTTGAAATTCAGGGTCTGAAACTGTAATCACTTTTGCACCAACCTAATACACCTACCTGTGGCATGATTCTCACAAAATAGCTATTGAACTCTGCCAGAAGACTCAGACTGCTGAAACTACAAGAAAATTTCCATGTAATTAGTAGGAAAAAGAAAAAGCAAGAGAGGATCCAGGTTGGAACCTGCACCCTTTGGAGGGAACTGTGAGAAAGGAAATGTTCCAGTACCCTGGGAAGCCCCCTCACTGGTGGGGAGATCAGTTGGGACAGGGAGCTTCAGAGCCTCAGAGGAGAGTACAGCAGCTGGGTTGGGGCAGCCAAAACAGGTGTGCAAACCCCATGGCAGGTGAGGGCTGGGTGCTAGAACTCAGGCTTCAAAGATTAAACCAGGGAAAGGACTGGGGTTGGCTATATGGAAATAACCTGAGGAGGCTGGAATCAGTGTGACCGCAACTGAGTATACTAGGAGGACTCCTGGGCTGCCTTAGAGACCAGTCACCATTGTTTGGCGGGATGCATAGGGAAGAGGAGGAACATATGTTGTAGCCTTTTTCTCCATGTGCATGGTCACGAAAAGCAGGACACTGCCTGCATGGAGTCCATGCAGTCCCAAGCCTCCACCACTTCCTGCCCAGAGGTTAGGAGCGGTCCCGTGCCTTCACTGCCTCCTCCATGGACACCAGGAGTGCTTACAAGCTCCGATTGCCTCCCTTTCAGGCTTCAGGAATGGTCACCAACTGCTGCCACCACCACCCTGGAAGACTCCAGGAGGAGTCAGAAGCTACCTCCACTCCCACTGCATACTCTGGGGCCACACCTGAGCTGCCACCACTGCCAAGAAGCTCAGAACTGGGAACCAGCCACCACATCTTCCCAGGTGGCTGAAATGGTAAAGAATCTTCCTGCAATGCAGGAAACGTGGGCTCGATCCCTGGGTTGGGAAGATCCTCTGGAAAAGGGAATGGCTACCCACTCCAGTATTCTTGCCTGGAGAATTTAATGGACAGAGGAGCCTGGTGGGCTACAGTCCATGGGGTTGCAAAGAGTCAGACATCAGCACAGTCCCTATCAAAGGGACTGTTGTTGTTGTTCAGTCCCTATGTCATGTCCTACTCTTTGCGATTCCAGGAACTGAAACACACCAGACTTTTCTGTCCTTCACCATCTCCTGGAGTTTGCTCAAACTCATGTCCATTGAGTCAGTGATGCCATCCAACCATCTCATCCTTTCTCAGGGGGACAATGACCAGCACATGCTGAGGAAAGAAGTGACAGACATCCATACTAGAAAGAGTCCTCACTCCACATATATTAAACCCACACAAGCTACACAAAGACACCCCCACATATAGATAGCCCTCCAAGATCAGAGTAGATAATTGTTTCCCCTAAACTCACAGAGTAAGAGAAAATATAAGTAAAATGAAGAAGCAGAAGATAAAAGATAAAAGACCAAGAGAATTCCCCCTGAAAGAACAAACAATGAAAAAGACCTCTTCAGTCTAAATAGAAATCAATTTCAAAAAGGAGATAAAGAAAATACTGAAGGAATTTAAAAAGGCTATCAGTAGAAATGCAAAATACTGTAAAAAAAAGGAATTAGAAACAATAAAGAAGAATCAGAAAAAATTAGAAAACTATTTGCTGAAATGAAAGCAGAGTTAAAGGAAATGAATAGCAGAATGAATAATCCAGAAAAACAAGTAAGTGACCTGGAAGATAGAATAAGGGAAATCACCCAGTCAGGACAGCAGACAGACAGCCAAACCAAAAAAAAAAAAAAATGAAAGCAATGTAAGAGACCTATGGGACAATAAAAAGCATGCCAATCTATGCATAAAAGGTATCACAAAAGGGGAAGAAAGAGAACTGGGGATGGGATCAAAAATGTATTTGAGGAAACAGATATGCAGGTACAGGAAGCACAGAGGATCCCAAAGAAGATAAATCCTAACAGACCTACACCAAGACATTTATAATAAAAATGGCAAGGTTCCCCTGGTGCTCAGTTGGTAAAGAATCTACCTGCAGTGCAGAAGACCCCAGTTCGATTCCTGGGTTGGGAAGATCTGCTGGAGAAGGGATAGGCTACCCACTCCAGTATCCTTGGGCTTCCCTTGTGGCTCAGCTGGTAAAGAATCTGCCTGCAATGCAGGAGACCTGGGTTGAGAAGATCCCCTGGAGAAGGGAAAGGCTACCCACCCACTCCAGTATTCCAGCTTAGAGAATTCGATGGACTGTATAGTCCATGGGGTCGCAAAGAGTTTGATACAAATGAGCAACTTTCACCTTCCCTAGTGGTCCAGTGGTTGAGATCCTCCAATCCACACCTCCAGTGCAGGGGGTGCAGGTTCAATCCCTGGTCAGAGAACTAAGATCCCACATGCCACACAGTGCAGCCAAAAACGAAAAAAAAAAAAAATTAATGACAAAAGTTAGAAACAGAGAATTTTTAAATGCAGCAAGAGAAAAACAAGGAGTTAATTACAAGGGAACCCCCATAAGGTTACCAGCTGTTTTCTCTCCAAAAACATTACAGGCCAGAAGGGAGTAACAAGAAACATTCAAAGTCCTGAAAGAGCAAAGTCTGCAACCTAGGCTACTCTACCCAGCAAGGTTATCATTTTGAATCAGTTCAGTTCAGTCACTCAGTTATGTTCAACTCTTTGTGACCCTGTGGACTGCAGCATGCCAGGATTTCCTGTCCATCACCAATGCCTGGAGCTTGCTCAAACTCATGTCCATCAAGTCAGTGATGTTATCCAACCATCTCATCCTCTGTCATCCCCTTCTCCTCCTGCCTTCATTTAGAATAGAAGGAGAAATAATGAATTGCTCAGACACGCAAAAACTAAAAGAATACAACACAAAACCAATCCTAAAGAAAATATTGAAAGATCTTCTCTAAGTAGAAAAGAAGAATCTGTAGGAAAGAGAAAATCACAGTTGGAAAGTAAACCATTAAAGAAGCCAGTACACACATTTTTAAAAAACCAAAATATTTCAGTGAAAGTGATGATAAACACAATGAAAGCTGAAGGATGAACACAAAGACATAAAAGAGGACATCAAAATCATAAAATGTGGGGAAGGAGACTAAGAAAATGTAGGGGCTCTTTTCAGAGAATGTGTTTGAGCCTATATGACAACTGGTCTAATGCAATCAGAGATTGGAAGGGGTTAGCATACTTGAAAAACAGGATAATCACAATTCAAAACATACAATAGATTCACTAAAAGCAAAAAGAAGAGAAAATCAGTATAATACAGAAGAAAATCAAACAACAAAAGGAAAAAGACAAAGAAATGTAAAATCAATGGGAAAACAAAAATGACAATACGTATCAATAATTACCTTAAATGCCAATGGACTAAATGCTCCAATCAAAAGACACAGATTGGATTTTTTTTAAAAAGAGCCTACAATGTTGTGCCTCCAAGAGACCCACACTAGGGCAAAGGACACTCATAGATTGAAAATGAGAGGATAGAAAAAGATATTTCATTCTAATGGAAATAACAAGAAAGCTGGGGGCACAATACTCATTGTTAAAGGGATTCTTAAAGGGAAGTTTATGGCAATATAGGCTTTCCTCAAAAACAAAAAAAAACTCAAAAAAACAACCTAGTCTACCACTTAGAAGAATTAGAAAAAGAACAAATAAAACCTAAAGTCAGGAGAAGAAAGGAAATAATAAAAATCAGAGATGAAACAAATGAGACTTTTTTTTAAAGAGGAAAAAAAAAATCAATAAAATCAAGAGCTGGTTCTTTGAAAGGATAAACCAGCTGACAAACTTCTAGCCAGGCTTGCCAGGAAAAGAGGGAACCCAAATAAACAAAATAAGAAATGAAAAAGGACCCTGAGAAAACCATGATTGAAAAAAATATATGTATCCCAATGTTCTCTGCACACTATTTACAATAGCTGGGACATGGAAGCAACCTAGATATCCATTGACAGATGAAATGGATAAAGAAGCTATGGGATACATATATATACAGTGGAATATTGCTGCTGCTAAGTCGCTTCAGTCGTGTCGACTCTGTGCGACCCCATAGACGGCAGCCCCCCAGGCTCCCCCATCCCTGGGATTTTCCAGGCAAGAACACTGGAGTAGGTTGCCATTTCCTTCTCCAATGCGTGAAAGTGAAAAGTGAAAGTGAAGTCGCTCAGTCGTGTCCGACTCCTAGCAACCCCATGGACTGCAGGCTACCAGGCTCCTCCGTCCACAGGATTTTCCAGGCAAGAATACTGGGGTGGGCACCAGTGCCTTACTCAGCCATAAAAAGGAACATATTTGAGTCAGTTCTAATGAGGTAGTTGAACCTAGAGCCTATTATACAGAGTGAAGTAAGTCAGAAAGAGAAAAACTGATATCACATACGAATGCATATATATGGAATCCAGAAAGATGGTACTGATGAACCTATTTGCAGGGCAACAGTGGAGACGCAGACACAGAAAACAGACTTGCGGACACAGTGGGGGAAAAGAGTGGGATGAATGGAGAGAGTAGCATGGTAACGTATACATTACCATAGATAAAATAAACAGCCTGTAAGAATTTGCTGTATGACTCAGCTCAGAGAGCCCAAACTGGTGCTCTGTGACAACCTAGACGGATAGGATGGGGTGGGAGGTGGGAGGAAAGTTCAAGAGGGAGGAGACATATATACCGATGGCTGATTCATGTTGATGTATGGCAGAAACCAACACAATACTGTAAAGCAATTATCCCTCAACTAAAAATAAGTAAACTTTTTTAAAAAGAAATGAGAAAGGAGATATAACAACTGATACTGCAGAAATACAAAAAACCATAAGGGTATATTATGAACAATTATATGCCAAAAAATTCAACAACCTAGAAGAATGGACAAGTTTCTAGAAACATACAGTCCACCAAAATTGAATAAAAATAGATAATTTGATCACTAAAAGTGAAATAGAATCTGTAATTTTAAAACTCCCTACCAAAAAAAGCCCACAACCAGGTGGCTTCACAGGCAAATTCTACTTATACCAATCCTTCTCAAACTCTTCCAAAGAATTGAAAAGGAGGGAACAGTTTAAAGACATACTATGAAGACATCATCACCCTGATACCAAAATCAAAGACACCACCAAAAAAGAAAATTATAGGCCAATATCTTTGATGAATAGAGATACAAAAATTCTCAACAAAATATTAGCAAATGAATCCAACAACATATATAAAAGATCATACACCATGACCAAAAGGGATTCATCGCAAGTTCACAAGGATGGTTCAACATGCACAAATCAATGTAATATACTACATAAGCAAAAGAAAAGATAAAAATCACATAATCATCTCAAAAGATGCATTAATAGCATTTGACAAAATTAAACATTCATTCATGATAGGAAAAAAACTCTTACTAAAGTCAGTATAGAGGGGACATATCTCAACATAATAAAAGCTATTTATGAGAAACCCACAGCCAGTATAATACTCATGGTGAAAAATTGAAAGCCTTCCTGCTAAAACCTGGAACAAGACAAATCCACTCACTCTCATCTCTTCTATTCAACATAGCATTGGAAGTCCTAGTTACAGCAATCGACAAGAAAAAGAAGTAAAAGGCATCCAAAGGGAAGAGGCAAAATTGCCATTAAATGCAGATGATGTAATATTGTATATAGAAAACCCAAAAGACTCTACATAAAAACCACTAGAACTGATAAACAAATTCAGCAAGGTAGCAGGATACAAAAATAACATACAGAAATCAGTTGCCTTTCTTTACATCAACAATGAAATATCACGAAGAGAATGTAAAAAAAAAAAAAAAAAACGTTTAAAATTGCACTTAAAAAAAACATAGGAATAAACCTGACCAAGACGGTGAAAAACTTATTCACTGAGAACTATAAAATATTAAAAAAGAAACTGAAGATGATTCAAAGAAATGGAAAGATATCCACTGGAAAAATTAATACTGTTAAAATGGTCTTACTAACCAAAATAATCCACAGATTTAATGATATCCATATCAAATTATCTATGACATTTTTCACAGAACTAGAACAAATAATCCTAAAATTCATTTGGAGCCATAAAAGAAGAATTACCAAAGCAATCCTGAAGAAAAAGAACAAAACAGGAGGCATACCCTCCCAAATTTCAGATAATACTACAAAGCTATAGTAATCAAAACAGTGTGGTATTGTCAGAAAAACAGACATGTGTTTCAATGGAATAGAATAGAGAGCCCAGAAATAAACCCACACACCTATGGTCAGTTAATCTTCAATAAAGGAGGCAAGAATAATCAATGGTAAAAGACAGTCTTCAGCAAGTGATGTTGGCAAAGTTGGAAGGAGTATGTAAATCAGTGAAGCTAGAGCACACCCTCATACCATGCACAAAAATAAACTTGAAATGGCTTAAAGACTTAAACATAAGACATGACACCATGAAACTGCTTGAAGAGAACATAGGCAAATCATTCTCTGGCATAAATTGTACCAGTGTGTTCTTGGATCAGTTTCCCAAGGCAAGAGAAATAAAAACAAAAATAAACAAATGGGACCTAATCAAACTTACAAGCTTTCGCATGGCAAACCATAAAATAAATGAAAAGACAACCTAACAAATGAGAGAAATATTTGCAAATAACTGACAAAGGCTTAATTTCCAAAATATTAATGTCATACAACTCAACAACAACAAAAATTTTTAAATGGGCCCAAAAAAAAAAACAGGCAGAAGACCTAAATAGACATTTCTCCAAAGAAGACATACAGATGGCCAATAGGCACATGAAAAAGATGCTCAAACTTGCTAATCATTAGAGAAATGCTGGGGCTTCCCTTGTGGCCCAGTGGTTAAGAACCCACCTTGCAATGGAGGGAACTTAAATCCCTGGTCCAGGAAGATCCCACATGTTGCAGAGCACCTAAGCCCATGCACCACAACTATAGAGCCTATTCTCTGGAGCCTTCAAGCCTCAACTACTGAAGGCGTGTGCCTAGATCCTGTGCTCCACAACAAGAAAACCCACTGCAACAAGAAACCCACACTCCACAACTAGAGCATAGACCCCACTCGGTACAACTCAAGAAATTCCCTGCTGCTACTGCTGCTAAGTCCCTTCAGTCATGTCCGACTCTGTGCGACCCCATAGACAGCAGCCCACCAGGCTCCCCCATCCCTGGGACTCTCCAGGCAAGAACACTGGAGTGGGGTGCCATTTCCTTCTCCAATGCATGAAAGTGAAAAGGGAAAGTGAAGTCGCTCAGTCATGTCCAACTCTTAGCAACCCCATGGACTGCAGCCCACCAGGCTCCTCCGTCCATGGGATTTTCCAGGCAAGAGTACTGGAGTGGGGTGCCATTGCCTTCTCCGAGAAATTCCCTACGTGGCATCAAAAATCCAACACAGCCAGGAAAGAGAGAGAGAGAGAAGTGCAAATCAAAACTACAATGAGGTACCCTCTCACATTAGTCAGCATGGCCAGATGTATGGCAAAACCAATACAATATTGTAAAGTAAAAAAAAAAAAAAAAAAATTAAAAAATAAAATGATAGATGAAAAAAAAAAGTCTACAAATAACAAATGCTAGAGAGGATATTGAGAAAAAAGAACCCTCCTGGGCTGTTGTTGGGAATGTAAGTTGGGGCAGCCACTGTGGAAAACAGTATGGAATTCTTAAAAATGTAAACTAGAATTACCCTGTGATCCAAAAATCCCAC
This sequence comes from Bos indicus x Bos taurus, assembly GCF_003369695.1. Lineage (NCBI taxonomy): Eukaryota > Metazoa > Chordata > Mammalia > Artiodactyla > Bovidae > Bos > Bos indicus x Bos taurus. Next base: position 13,344 of record NW_020867389.1, on the reverse strand, counting down.
TCCTGGGCATCTATCCAGAGAAAATTATAATTCAAAAAGATACATGCACCCATATGTTCATAGCAGCAATATTCTATGTTCACATTCTAAGTTCACAATAGCCAAGATATGGAAACAAACTAAATGTTCATCAACAGATGGATAAAGAAGATGTGATACATTTATACAATGGAATACTACTCAGCCATAAAAAAGAACAAACTAGTGGCATCTGCAGCAACATGGGTTCAACTAGAAATTATCATACTAAGTAAAGTCTTTCAGAAAGAGAAAGACAAACGCCATATGACATCACTTAGATGTGTAATTTAAATATGACATAAATGAACCTATCCATGAAACAAACAGACTCATAGAGAATATACCAGTGGCTGCCAAGGGAGAGGGATTTGGCCGTGGGATGGAGTGGGAGGCTGGTGTTAGCAGATACAAGCTTTTATGTCTACAGTGGATAAGCAACTAGGTCCTACTAAATTCAATGTCCTATAATAAACCATAATGGAAAAGAGTATTAAAAGAAATATATATATATTATATTTAATATATAATATATATAATTTGATATATTAAATCTATAATTTATATAATATATAAATAACATTAAATGTATTGTATATATTATGTTATTAATATATAATTATATATATAACTGAATCCATTTTACCATACAGCAGTTATTAACACAGAACTGTAAATCAACTATATTTCAATTAAAAAAAGTAAAAAAATAAATAAAAATAAGGCATCGACCTTTCCAAAAATTAATTAACATTTAAATTTTAAAAAAAGAAGCAATAGGCTTCTCTCTCAGAAATTTGGGGACCACTAAGCAGAACTGCCTGTTCACCCAGGGCAGCTCCACCTATCCTTGTCTGTGCCCACTCCACATACAGCTCTCATCATTCAGGCCTGTCAACATCCTTCAGAGGAAAAACATCCTCCCTGAACAATCCCCAGCAAAAACCATGGGTAGGGGGAGATACTTCAAGCTAAGCCTGGCTGGGCTCATAACCAGCGAGCTTGACAACAGAGTACAATGAGCTCCCTGGGTGTCCAGCTGCTGAGACACTGAAGTATCTCCCAGAAGAGGACTTGTCCTGGGAGAAAAACAATCAGGCATGACGAACTTAACCCAGAGATCAAGGCTGATGATGTGATCAACTCTGTCCCCTATGATTCAACCAGGGTGTAAGAGAGAAGAGGGCTATAAAGCAAAACCAGGACCTCCTCTTCTACAAACCCTGCAGTGCAGCAGGACATCAGGGCCACAGGCATGAACCTGAAATACCCAAGAAAGAGACTCCAGGGAGAGAAGACATGCCTTCAGAACCAGGAGGATCTAACCAGGGTCAGCAGGGCCCCAGGGACCGACCAGAGCCCAGCAGTTGGAGCAAATGAGAACACAACCCAGACACCATCATGATCCCAGACTCAATGTGTTCACGGACATAAAGGTCAATCACAAAATACATGGGGAGATCATGCTGGGAAGCGATTCCCAATGGGCTAAGGGTCAAAAAAAAAAAAAAAAAGTGTGAAAATGGGCCAGTCTGGAGAGTTTAAATCCCCCAGTTACTTTACAAAATTTGTAAAAATCAAACTGGTCTTCAGAGACTCAGACCTTCTAAATCTAAGTTCATGGAGACAGATTTATGGATCATTATTAAACTGCTGAGAAAAGGTATAAACCAGGAGGCTATTAGACATAAATCAGACAAGTGAGTCTGCGGCCCCATCGGCAACAAGGAGATGTGGACATGGGCCAGCAGCACCTAAGTCTCAGGGACACTGGCTCAGAGCAGGTGAGGGACAAGGGAAGGCTCAAGCCTGAGTTTCACTCCCCTCACTCCAACCAGGCCCAGCTCAAATTCTCTGCCCTTGGACTTCAGGCCCTGATGAAGGAGCCCAGCCAGGCCCATAGAGAGGAAGGATCAAGCCCTAGAAACAGTTGTTCCCTGAGCAGGCAGGTGTCCTGGGAAAGAGGAGAACTTGATGTCAATGGAATTTTCCTGGGTTGGAGTTTGGACTGAGCCCCCAAAGCTCAGGACATGGTGAAGACAGGCCTACACATTTCAAACAGAACAGCTCTGCCCACTAAATAAGACATGGCCGAAGGGCTTCCTTGGTGGCTCAGTGGTAAAGAATCTGCCTGCCAGTGCAAGAGACTCAGGTTTGATCTGTGGGTCAGAGAGATCCCCAGGAGAAAGAAATGGCAACTCACTCCAGTATTCTTGCCTGGGAAATCCCATGGACATGGGAGCCTGGTGGGCTACAGTTCACGGGGCCACAAAGAGTCAGACACCACTGAGTGACTAACAAACAAAGAGACATGGCCAAGCAGGCCCTTCTTATCCACCTTATCACCCTCCTGCCCAGAAACACTCCCAGAGGAGGATCAGAGAGGGTGTTCAGCCCCCTAGCTATGTGGAAACTTCAGGGTTGCTGCCAGGAGGGAGACCCCAGTTCATCTCCCAGATGGTCCCTGAACTGTGGTATCACAGGCCCTGGTGTCTCTAGAGCTCTAGAAGTGTGGTGTGGGGAAGGGGAGAAGGCAGGACTCCTGTATCCACTTTACACACTGAGACTCACAGAGGTTACATGAACTGTCCAAGACGAGGCAGCCAGGCACCATTGCCTGTCTCTCCTCCTGCCTAGGTGGGCAGATGCCAACATCTCCTAATGCCCCCCCTACATGGACTGGACCAGTCACACCCTGAGGCCACCTGGCCATGGGACCACACTCCAAAGTCCCCTCCTTCCTTGCCCAAGTGTCCCCTCCCCATTGCACTTCCAAGATTTAAGCACCAGGCTGGGCTAGAATGGACCCCTGGAAAAAGGCCAGCCCTTTCTCAGACCCGCATGGGAATACTAGCACCAGAGGACCAGGACAAGGCAGATGGCACCAGCATCACTGAGGGTCTTTTGTTGGCACAGATAAGCTTTGTAATGAACAAAGGGAAAGGAAAGGACAAGCCTGCCGCTGTTTCCATCCCACCCCCAACACCAGTGACCAAGCCACTTTCCTGCTACAGCAGAGCTGATGCCAAGCTTGATTCAGCAAGGAAGGACACCCTTTTATTTTCCTCTATAAATTACTTTCCTGAGGAAAGGCATAAAATTGAACAGGAACTGTTGAGTTTAAATAGTTTAGGATGTTTTTACCTAGGAATGTCAGTGGGGAGTGAACAAAGCCCAGGCCCTGAAATAGGCCTCCGTCACTTGAGGCCTGAACTCTCCCATCCACTGAGATGACCTTGGTCCTGCTGCTTTATTCACTCAGCTCCTGTGGACCACCCACGTCATCCTGGGTGTGTCATAAGCATTGGAGTACAGCAGAGATTAGGTGAGACTGTGGTTCCTGCCTTCCGGGAGCTTACAGTCTAGTAGCTATGATACTAGCAAATAAGATGAGTACAGACTGTGATAATAATCATGATAGCTTACACTCCCTGAGCATTGATGCTAATGGCAGGCACTGTTCTCAGTATTTTACATGTATTAACTCATCTGATCCTACGAGGAAAGTTCTATTATCTCCATTTTACACAGGAGGCACTGAGGGATTAAATAACTCATCCAAGGTCACTCAGTCCATGGAGGGTCAGGAACAACACACACAGATGTGTCTAGTTCTAAGCCCTCTCTCTCTCAGCCCCCTCACTCTGCATCTCTTGTGATAAAACCACGAAGGAGACAAACAGGGTGATGGGAAAGAGCAACTGTGGGGATTCATTTTCACTTAGAGGAACCCAGGATGGCCAGAAACCTGAGGAAGCGAGCCAGGAACCATATGGGCCCCTGTGGAGCAGGCTGCTGGCCACAGAAATGGCATCACAAACCCCAGATGCAAAACCAAGTGTAGGGGGATTTCTCTGGTGGTCCAGTGGCAGAGACTCTGTGCTCCCAATGCAGGGCACCTGGGTTCAATCCCTGGTCAGGGAACTAGATCCCACATGCCACACCGGAGATTACAGGAGTTGAGAGGGTTGCTGTTACAGTGAACACCAACAGCAGTCCCAGTAAGCCTGAGCAAACCAGTAAAGTCAGAGTGAACAAAAGAACCTCTGATGGGACAGTTGGGGCACAACTAAGCCTTGGTGCAGCCAAACAAATAATTTTTTTTCTTTAAATATTTTTTAAATATTTTAATATATTTTAACTTATTTTTTTAAAAAGCCAGTTGATGGATGATGAGCACACGCTAAGCCAGGGAGAGTGACAGCTCCCCTGGGTGATTCCCAGTCATCCCCATTCGGGGGAGGGGGCAGGGCAGGGACCAGAGACTGAGTCCCATTTCCTCATCTGCCAGGGGGACCCTGGCACCTTCTGGGGTCTTTGAGGAGATCACATAAGATAAATCCGTATTATTGATGGAAAGCAGAGATCTTACACACTCCCCTGGGGAGCCAGACTTCCAGAGAGCAGCATGGAGCCGCCCCAGAGTGAGGCCTGGGAAGGGTAGGCTCAGAGCCCCAGCTGCCTGTGAGGGTGCCCTGGAATTCAGCTGGCAGACACTGTGCCCTGAGTTCCATGCCAAGCTGGCCTCTCCTGCCACTCACTTCCCACTTAGGGCAAAAACCATCTTTTTTTCCCCTCTCAGATCTGTAAATACCTAAAAACTAATTATAACCACAGTCCTATGCCACGAGATCTAAGGTCTTCTGTGGTAGTTTAGAGTTAGGGTGATAAAAATACAGATGTATGCTAATCATGGAAAAAGGGAGGGGCTTTCTCCATGATTATTTTGGCCTCAGTCCATCCCCCTGTCTGTGCCACATGCCGACAAGGTTCATCTCCTCCGTCATGTACATTCATCTCCTCTCCATGGACCAGGGAGATGTGAGGGGGAGGAGCAGCGTTCAGAAAAAAACTGTTCCCTTGATGTGAATAAACAAGTTCCTAACAATGAAACTGACATTCACTGAGCCAGACACTTACTGAGTCTATTTCATCTACTCCTTACAACAAGCCTATGAGATAGACAATGTTCTTGTGCCCATTTTGTGGATGAGTAAGTGGAGCCTCAGAGAGGTTAGTCACAGTCCCAAGGTCACACAGGTGACAGGGACAGGATTTGAACTGGGCCCTGCCCCACACCAGAGTCTGTATGCTTATGCCTCACCAAGAGAATTTTTTCACAATTGAGACCCAGGTGGGTTTGATCTCACACTGAATGCCAATCTGCCTCATGTAACCTGAGGAGTAAGAAGAGTTAACATTTATTTAGGACTACAGGGATGATACGAAGGTATAGCCTGGGATTCCCATGAATTTAAGGTCATACATGTTAACAAATTACAGATAACCCCAACCAATCTACCCTCGGTATGATCCCAATGGGACAAAGATCTGTATTTTACTGGTATGACCATGTAGCAGCTTCTGGGTGTGTGTGCCTTCAATGGGGTTGGAGGATGAAATTGATCATATTTAAGCCTTGACAAATCTAAGATTGCCAGGAGAAATATCAATAACCTCAGATATGCAGATGACACCACCCTTATGGCAGAAAGTGACGGGAAACTAAAAAGCCTCTTGACGAAAGTGAAAGAGGAGAGTGAAAAAGTGGGCTTAAAGCTCAACATTCAGAAAACTAAGATCATGGCATCTGGTTCCATTACTTCATGGGAAATAGATGGGGAAACAGTGGGGAAAGTGGCTGACTTTTTATTTTGGGGGGCTCCAAAATCACTGCAGATGGTGATTGCAGCCGTGAAATTAAAAGATGCTTACTCCTTGGAAGGAAAGTTATGACCAACCTGCTGCTGCTAAGTCACTTCAGTCGTGTCTGACTCTGTGTGAACCCATAGACGGCAGCCCACCAGGCTCCCCTGCCCCTGGGATTCTCCAGGCAAGAACACTGGAGTGGGTTGCCATTTCCTTCTCCAACGCATGAAAGTGAAAAGTGAAAGTGAAGTCACTCAGTTGTGTCTGACCCTCAGCGACCCCATGAACTGCAGCCCTCCAGGCTCCTCCGTCCATGGGATTTTCCAGGCAAGAGTACTAGAGTGGGATGCCATTGCCTTCTCCGATGACCAACCTAGATAGCATATTAAAAAGCAGAGACATCACTTTGCCAACAAAGGTCCGTCTAGTCAAGGCTATGGTTTTTCCAGTGGTCATGTATGGATGTGAGAGTTGAACTGTGAAGAAAGCTGAACACTGAAGAATTGATGCTTTTGAACTGTGGTGTTGGAGGAGACTCTTGCGAGTTTCTTGGACTGCAAGGAGGTCCAACCAGTCCATCCTAAAGGAGTTCAGTCCTGGGTGTTCATTGGAAGGCCTGATGCTAAAGCTGAAACTGCAGTACTTTGGCCACCTCATGCAAAGAGTTGACTCATTGGAAAAGACCCTGATGCTGGGAAAGATTGAGGGCAGGAGGTGAAGGGGACGACAGAGGATGAGATGGCTGGATGGCATCACCGACTCGATGGTCATGAGTTTGAGTAAACTCCAGGAGTTGGTGATGGACAGGGAGGCCTGGCATGCTGCGATTCATGGGGTCACAAAGAGTCAGATATGACTGAGCGACTTAACTGAACTGAAGCCTTGACAACTTTCATAAGATTTAAATGATAGTAACCAGGCTATTAGCCTATTGAATTCTGAGATCTCTATGATGAGAAAGGCAATGCTACCCAACTGCAAGACCCTTGACACCTTACAGCATCTCAGGGAGATATCTGTGCTATAATTCAAACTGAATGCTGTATTTTTGTTCCTGATAATTCCTTTAATGTAACACCTTTGAACCACATGAAAAATCAGATTTCTGCTCTAAGTGACCCATTCCCTAGTCTTGACAATCTTTAAAAAACAACTGGTGTCGGAGGCTCATGGCTAAAATATTTACTTTTAATTCCACTAATGTTATTAACTATACCATTTGTATTTTGCTTGTTTCACAGAATTATTTTGTATTACTAAGTATATGACTGAGCCTTCAACAGAAATGATGACTAGACTTGAAGCAGTTGATCAAATGCATGTTTCGATATATGATCAATGATTGCAATAGTGTAATTCTAGAAGGCAGTGGCAACGCACTCCAGTACTCTTGCCTGGAAAATCCCATGGGCGGAGCAGCCTGGTAGACTGCAGTCCATGGGGTCGCTAAGAGTCGGACACGACTGAGCGTCTTCTTCACTTTCATGCATTGGAGAAGGAAATGGCAACCCACTCCAGTGTTCTTGCCTGGAGAATCCCAGGGATGGGGGAGCCTCGTGAGCTGCCGTCTATGGGGTCTCACAGAGTCGGACATGACTGAAGTGACTTAGCAGCAGCAGGGGCCAGGTGTGGCAGTAAGCACTGACATACACTATCTTGTTTAGTCTCCACAGGTAGATTCTGTGCTTATCCCATTTCACAAATCAGGAAGCTAATTGCAGTTTCCAGGGCTGAGTCACAGGGGCACCAGCCTTTGTGCTCAGTGTTGTCTGACCAGTCACAAGGGTGCTCTGGAGCAAACTGGCTTCAGGAATTTCTGATCGCTCCCTGCCAACCCATGAAGGAGGGCAGATTGAAGCTTGCCATGATGATGAGGGAATGCTGAGCTGTCTTGGGCCATGCACTCCCCAGAGGAACCTCCCCAGCCCCAGTTATTCCAGGCAGGTCCACCAGATGAGTTGTGCCAAGGTCAATGGGCCAAAAGAGAGGCCCCACACTGGCCAATCCCTCTGCCCCACAGCACCTCAAACCCTGGAGTGCAGAACTGTTGGATCCCCATCATTCCTGCATCCTGGGAATGCCCACCACAGGACACAAAGAGGAGGCACAGCAGAACCCACCCCCAGATAAAGGACATTGAGCACCACGCATCTCAGGGCCCCCACCCCCAACAACAACTCCTACTGGGCCTTTCCCGGCACCTCTGGCCCTGCAGGAGTCGAGTCAGGGTGGGTGGGCCAGTCAGTGGATGAAGGGTCTGTCCAAATGACCAGGAGAGCAATGTGACTGCTAGCACGGAGGCCCGGATGAGCCAGGAAGGACCCTGCAATACAGGGGGGACACTGCCCACTCTCCCAGCCAGACAGCCGTGCACGGCCAGCACCTAGTCCGTCTCCTGTGCAGGTCCGCACCTGCCATAAGGAGGCAGCCGTATGGAACCCATCAACCCAGCACCCTCAACTGCTCCTGTGGACAACCATCCGCCCGACTCCCAGCTCTTTGGTTCAGCCCCCTCCCTTCACTTCCCAGTACTAATATTCTACTTTGTGGGGTCTCACTGTGTGGCCAGAATGGTGAGCCTCACACACAGTCTTGTTACTCCTCATTACCTCTATTTCGCAGAGCCTTGCCAGAGTCACCCAGCTGGTGCATGGTAGAGTCAGGACTGAGGCAGGTCTGTCTAGTTCCAAGACCATCCACCTTTTCCCTCATCCTCCAGGCCGTATCAAATATTTCTGCACCCAAATCCCAAGTGCATGAGGCACTGGGAACCCCCACCACCCTCGCCTCCCCTTCCACTGCCTCCTTCCCAGGCAGATGTAACTTCTCTCCCCACCTCCTGCCCCAGGCGCCCCACGTTGGCAGCTCCTGGACTAGCACACTGACAGGCAGATGCTTCAGACTCCCTGGCTGCAATGTGGCAGTATCGGGCTCCCCAAATGTTGTTTACTAACAAGTCCCTGAGAATTTATGATAAAGTTGATGAGGCCTAACTGATGGGTCCAGGACCAAAGAGAGCCAATTACCCAACACTCACTGCTATGATCTTAAAACAGATGTTTGAGTGTGTAAAATTATAGCTTGTGGTTGAGAACTGCAGATACATTCCAACCTTCTCTTTCATTGCCACTCATAAATGTTAAATGCAGCAAGATCTACATCTGAAATTCATTTGTTGCCTTTAGGTCTCAGGTTTCTGAAGCCAAGGCTACATGTGGGGCTGGGGTCCTGGTGATCACTCTGAAACCCCAGGAACAACAATATGAAAACAAACGGACCCAAAGCGCAGCAGAGGACAGGCCCAGGGCCCACCTCCGACGACCCCAGGGCACAGGTCATAGGGGCCAACAGCCTCTGCCCTCTAGTGCTGATACTTCAGATGACCCAACCTGGACCAGTAGACCACCCTTCCAGAACCCAAACCAGCCTGATTCTTGGCACATATATACAGGCCAACTAGGAAGGTGGATTCTTGCACATTTGGATGTGACTTACACTTAGAGTTATTCCTGCTTCTCTGGAAGTTTCCTGGGCCACCCACAGCAGGGTCTCTAGGAAGCCAGCCCTGCTCACATGTGCCTCCTCATACAACTGCCCACAGAGCAAGTCAGGGTGTGGGGGTAGGATGGACACAGAAAAGAGAGTCTGGGAAAGTGGTGCCCCCAGGCCAGAATTCTCAATAAGCAAAGTTTGACATTCTGCTCAAACCCGGAGACCCTTGCTGAGGGACCAGCCCGTGGACCTGCTCACGGGGCAATCCCAGAAACCCAGTCAACCCACCCTCGTCTCTGAGCAGATGTACCTTGAAGTCCCTGAGAAATTCACACATAAAGGGGCCACTTGTGGGTTGATTGTGTCCTTCACAAAAGGATAGTGTGAAGTCCTAAACCCAATACCTCAGAATGGTACCTTATTTGGAAATCTGTTGTTGTTCAGTTACTGAATTATGTCCAACTCTTTGTGACCCCATGGACTGTAGCACACAAGGCTCCTCTGTCCTCCACTATTCCAGAGTTTGCTCAAATTCATGTCCATTGAGTCGGTGGTGCTATCTAACCACCTCATCCTCTGCTGCCCCCTTCTCCTTTTGCCGTCAATCTTTCCCAACATTAGGATCTAATAGAGCCCTTACAACGGAGAAGGCAATGGCACCCCACTCCAGTACTCTTGCCTGGAAAACCCCATGAACGAGGAGCCTGGTGGGCTGCAGTCCATGGGGTCGCTAAGAGTCAGACTCGACTGGGCGACTTCACTTTCACTTTTCACTTTCATGCATTGGAGAAGGAAATGGCAACCCACTCCAGTGTTCTTGCCTGGAGAATCCCAGGGATGGGGGAGCCTGGTGGGCTGCCGTCTATGGGGTCACACAGAGTCGGACACGACTGACGCAACTTAGCAGCAGCAGCAGCAGCAGAGCCCTTACAAAGTGAAATGAGTTCATTAGAGTAAACCTAATCCTTATAAAAAGGGGAAATGTGGACACAGAGGCAGACCCACATGGAGGGAAAACAATGTAGACACAGGAAGAACACCATCCACAGGTAAGGACACCTGAGGCCATCAGAAGCCAGGAGAGCATCACAGGTAGATTCTCCACCACAGCCTCAGAAGGAACCAGCCCTGTCCATGCCTTGATTTCAGACTTCTGGCCCCCAGAACTGTGAGAGAATCGTTCCTCAGTCATATAAGTTCCAGCATGAGGGACGTTGTGACAGCAGGCCCCAGGAAATCAATACCCCCATTGTCACTGGGACTATAGCTGGTCAGACGCAGGGCCACCCCCCAACATGAGCCTCCTCCAGTCCTCGTAAAAGATCCTACTAAGTTGTTCACATGGTCCCCTGTTTTTGGTGACATTGTTAACTGAGCCATTCTAACAAATATGGCTGAAAAACAAAGGAAATTTAATCACCACCAGGAGGACCTATGAAATAAGAACAGAAAGACTCAAGGGGCTTCCCTAGTGGTCAAGTGGTTAAGAATCTGCCTGCCCAAAGCAGGAACACAGTCGATCCCTGGTCCGGGAAGATCCCACATGCTGTGGAGCAACTAAAGCCCACGTGCCACAACTACTTAGCCTATGCTCTAGAGTCCGGGGGTCGCAATGCTCAGCCCACGTGCCCTGGAGCCCTGTGATCTGCAACAAGAAAGCCACTGCAATGAGAAGCCTGCACCCACAACAAAGAATAGCCTTCTCTCACCGCAGCTAGAGAAAAGCCCACCACAGCAACAAGACCCAAGAACAGCCAAAAATAATTTTTTTTTAAAAGAAAAGAAAGGCTCAAAACTGGCATGAAAATAGAAGTAACTGTCCCCAAAGATGACTTACCCATGTTTCCAACCAGGAACAGCAACTGGGATGCCTGACTCTCTTGCGCTGGACTGGTCTCTCCAAGACCCAGGGCAGGTGTTCCTCTTCCTGCTCCCTGCAGAGAAAAGAGGAGGTCACCCAGCTGTCAGTGCTCAATTGCATAATTGCAATTATGCATGGGGGAGAAACCTCAGCCAAACCCATTTAATACTGAACGTTGGAAACTGGGGAGTTGAACTAGGAGAGCAAATAGCCAGCATGTCCTTGGCACTTCCAGAGACCCAAGGGCCTGAACCCCCCTCCATGGCCATCTTCGGCAAGCCACTGGCATCCTTATCAAGGTGTCTCCTCCCACAGAATCCCCCAGGCCTCATCTTTTACCCTCAACTCCCTCTGCCAAAGGGCCAGGACTTGGAGGAGGTGGTCTGAAAAGAAGACACATCCCCAACAGATTGTCCCACTTGTGGCTCACAGGATCCCCACTCTGAACATGTACTGTGTTTTCTTAACATATAACACTGTGCGTTTCCTAAAAGGCAGATTGATTCCTTCTAATTCTACTCGTAGCACACGTGAGCCCCCACCTAACCACAGAACCTGGCCAGATCTCTGGCCACCCACCTTCACAGTAAAGCACCCAGCCCCAGGATTGCTATTTCCCAGAGATAATGGCCCTCTGCCCTGACCCCGCAGCCCACCCACTGGGCCTCACCTGAGACCCTCACCAGCCCCACTGCTGCCAGTCCGTCCCCTCCTGCTCTCTCCCCACAAAACTGCCAGACGTCTCTACAGTGCAAATCAGACAAACTGTGTCTTTGCTTAGAAACTTACCAGGGCTTCTCAACACCCTCAGGAGAGAATCAAGGCCATTTTTGTCTCTTAAGAAAGATACAAGGCCCCAAGCCCAGGAAGTCCCTCCCCAAGTGCTTGGGACCTCCCCAGGAAGCTGCGTGCATGGATGACTTACCCACCACATCCTATAATGGATGCCAGGCATCAGCACAGGCCCCACATAGATGACACCCACTGAACCACCCACCCATTTGTCCTGCCTGTTCAAGAGAGCCACGCTTGGGCAAAGGTGCCTGGGGGCCGGCTGTCACCACGCACACACCAAGGTAACCTCGAGCTGCAGGGGGGCAGGGTGAGGGCGTGCAGCTCCCCGCTCCTCCATCACCAGGCCAGATTCCAGCTCGCTTTATAGACCCTCTCATGGAGCTCTGTGGCCTTTCCTAGAATCTGACCTTGCTCCCAGCACCCTCGTCTGGTGGTGCTTACCGTCCTCAATTTTGAAAGACCTTGAACTCCCATATAAAATAATGGCTGCAAAAAGGCATCCTGGGAGGGGCATTTTATGTGACTCCACCCACTGGCCCCTGACCCCCTTATCTCTGGGCATTCCTTGCCCTCACTTTCCATCCAGAGCCGTGTGCCCATCCCTGCCCACCTTTGGTCACACTCTTCCCTCTGCAGCTCCTGCACCAGCCCTTCTCTCTCTACTTGCCTATGCAGCCACCGCCAGCTCACCCATTACATCTCAGCTCCAATCCCACCCTGCAGGTTGACTCTCAATTACCTGTTGATTTCTAGGGCCCAGTGAAGCGCTATGGGGAGATAGCTCTGGGTCCAGATGATATTTGCATCCTTGGGACAGGGCAGAGCCCTATGGTTACTCAAGATAATGTTTGCGGAAAGGACCAAGGAGTCAACAAATGAAGCCCAGGCTCCCCATTAGTTGCATCCTCCAGGTTTTCTGGGGCGGTTGCCATGGCTGCCAGGGGCCATCCTCCCAGGCCACTGCCAGCAGCCCACTCTGGGAGGTGGGAACCATGAACAGCAATGCCAGATTATCGGAAACTATTTATTTTGTAAACTCAAATTAACAGGAAGCAATTTCATTAACAGATAGTACTTCTTGATGAGTTCGTTCCGATTCAGGGCTTTTTTTTTTTTTTTTTTTTAGGGCTTATTTTTAAACTGTCCTTAAACACTATGTGTAGCAGGCTGAAGAGCGGAGTCTGATTTAATGGAAAGTGCATGACATTATGCCTCACCTGGGAACATCGAAATCCTGAAGCTTTTCTCTTGAACTGTGAGGGCCCTTCCAAGCCACAGAAATCTCCTCCAGTTTGAGGAAGGGAGTAGATAGGGGTGTGCCTACATGAAACAGGGCTCTGGAGCCTGTGGGCCAATTTAAGAAGGGAACCAGCCCAGCAAGTGCTTCTCCACTCTGGAGAAGCTCTCAGCACAGTCAGGAAAAAGACACGCACTGAGAAAAGGAAATCACAGACTTACCTACCCTGGGGGAAGCGAGCTGCACCGTGGAGTGGAGAGAAGCTGAAGGCCAGTGGGTCCCAGAGAAGAGA